>NW_017007778.1:0-203 GCF_001483705.2 Eufriesea mexicana | reverse complement strand
CGTTTGGTGCTGTTAGAATAGGGTAGATTAGATTTTTGTGCTATACATTGCAATGCGCTGGATGTCTGCGCAATACTGTGCTCTAGTATACTCTGCTTGTATCTGTGGCCGCAGGGAATAGTTCCCCCATCCTGTTTGGCTTCGTTAGGTTGCGTTTTGGTGTATTACGTTTGGCTAGGTTAGGATAAGCTACCTTGATATTT
>NW_017007777.1:0-203 GCF_001483705.2 Eufriesea mexicana | reverse complement strand
TGTAATCCTGGCCTATCCTGATCCAACCTAACCCAAAGGAATTAGCATAAGTCAACATAAAGGACCCAGACCACCATTTCTGTTCCTACTGAGCCTTGCAGAACGTACTAGAGCTGAGTAGAGGGCAGAAATCCATCAAAAGTGGTGTATAGCACAGGAGTCAAAGCTACCCTCGCGTAAACTAACCTACCATAACATAGCCA
>NW_017007776.1:0-203 GCF_001483705.2 Eufriesea mexicana | reverse complement strand
ACGACTAATATCGTGGTGACCTGGCTTCCTTGCATTAGTAAGGTGGAAAGATACTTTTGGCGTTCTGCAGCCATTGCAATGCTATGCACTCTGGCAGGAAAATTTTATTTTACTGACATTTTCGACTACTATCGTGGTGCGCTAACTCCCTTGCATAAGTAAGGCGGAAAGCTGCTATTTGAGTGCTTTAGGCATAGCAATGA
>NW_017007775.1:0-203 GCF_001483705.2 Eufriesea mexicana | reverse complement strand
CATAAGTCCATACATACATACATCCATACAAACATTCATACATCCATACATACATCCATACATACATACATACATTCACCCATACATCCATTCATCCATACATCCATCCCCTCATACGTCCAGCCATTCATACATTCATACATACATGCATCCATACAGACATCAATACATACATCCATACACACACCGTTACATTCATCCAT
>NW_017007774.1:0-203 GCF_001483705.2 Eufriesea mexicana | reverse complement strand
TCGCTTCCAACCGGCCGAAGGGGACGAACGCCAGTCGTGACGGTTCGGAAAGACGGAAAGGACGATCTCCGCACTGGTCATCGCTAACAACAAAGCATTGTTACGGACATTCAGCTGACAAATCGGGAAGACATTTTTTCGGGAAAATAAGATTTTTCATACATAATGAAAATAAGTGTATAAGTGAAAAAATTCGAAAATTG
>NW_017007773.1:0-203 GCF_001483705.2 Eufriesea mexicana | reverse complement strand
GATCTGATCTGTCGTGACCTGAACTGACCTGACCAGGCCTGACCTGAGCTGAACTGACCTTACATCGCCTGACCTGACCTGACCTTACTTGGCTGATTTGACATGACCTGGCATGACCATATATGACCTGGCCTGGCATGGCCTGGCCTGACCTGACCTCTCTTGACGTGACCTGACCAGACATGACATGACATGACCTGACC
>NW_017007772.1:0-203 GCF_001483705.2 Eufriesea mexicana | reverse complement strand
AGGCTACGTTTGGTTAGGATGGCATCGACTTTTGTGTTATACGCTGCATATCGGTGGATTTCTTCGATCTACTGTGCTCCAGTATGTTCTGCTTGACTATGGGGAAGACTTTAATATTGGTCTCGGAAAGATAGGCTGAAATAGGATACGTTTGGTTAGGCTATGTTAAGATAGGTTTGGTTAGGATCGCTTTGACTTTCGTG
>NW_017007771.1:0-203 GCF_001483705.2 Eufriesea mexicana | reverse complement strand
TAAGGTGGAAATATGCTTTTTGAGTGCTATAGCCGTTGCAATGAAATAGATTTGGCTGGAAAACACAATTTTATTGACATTTCCGCCTAATATCATTGTGAGCTATCTTTCTTGCGTAGGTAAGGAGGAAAGATACTTTTGGCCTGCTTTATACACTGCAATGCTGTAGAATCTGTCTGGAAAATCCAATTTCATTGACATTT
>NW_017007770.1:0-203 GCF_001483705.2 Eufriesea mexicana | reverse complement strand
AACAGGGGAAAGAATCACGAATCGATACCTAGAATCCCCTACAACCGTCATCCGCGAAAAGTTGAAAGAATTAAACTGGAGAAAAGAAAGTCCGATTCGCACCCTCGTAGATGTCCTAGCTCGCGAAACACAGGGATAGGGAAAAGGGGAGGGAAGAAGCGGAGGTACGTACATAGAGACAGGCGCAGCTGTAAGGCGTTAAC
>NW_017007769.1:0-203 GCF_001483705.2 Eufriesea mexicana | reverse complement strand
TTCTCTGGCAAGTAGATGGCTGTTATTGCCATTGGATGGAAGGCGTTAGGCGATCTGTTCACCGAGCTATAACAGGTTATAGAATTTGAATAGACCCATTCCCTGGCAAGTAGATGGCTGTTCTTGCCATTGGATTGAAAGCGTCAGGCAATCTATTCACCAAGCTATAACAGATTATAGATTTTGAATAGACCTATTGTCTG
>NW_017007768.1:0-203 GCF_001483705.2 Eufriesea mexicana | reverse complement strand
ATCCATACATTCGTACATCCATACACTCGTACATCCATACATCCACACATCCATACATACATCAATACATCCTTACATTCATGCATCCGTGCATCTGTACAACAATACATCCATCCATGCATATATCCTGCCATCCACACACACATCCATCCATACATCCATCCATCCATACAAGCACCCATCCATACATCCATCGATCCACA
>NW_017007767.1:0-203 GCF_001483705.2 Eufriesea mexicana | reverse complement strand
TCCATGCAGATTCTATGGCATTGCGATGGCTATAGCACGCCAATGCAATCTTTCCTCCTTATTTATGCAAAAAAGCTTCCTCACCTCGATATCTTTCGAAAATGTCAATGTAATTGGATTTCCCAGCCAGATTATATTGGGCTACAATGGCCATAGCATGCCAAAAGCATCTTTCCTCCATATTTATGCATGGAGGTTAGCTC
>NW_017007766.1:0-203 GCF_001483705.2 Eufriesea mexicana | reverse complement strand
TCCTTATTTATGCACGAAAGGAAGCTCACCACGATGTTAGTCGAAAACGTCAATAAAATTAAGGTTTCCAGCCAGGTTCTACTGCATGGCAATGTCTATAGCACGCCAATAGTATCTACCCTGCTTATTAAGGCAAGAAAGATATCCCACCACGATATTTGTCGAAAACGTCAATAAAATTGAATTTTCCAGCCAGATTCAAT
>NW_017007765.1:0-203 GCF_001483705.2 Eufriesea mexicana | reverse complement strand
TGACCCAGAAATCGAAGTAATCGCAGCGTTTATCAGAAAAGTCAATGCTGCGCAAACATAACCAAAACAAACGGAATATAGCCAAACATAGCCTAACTAAACCTAACGCCCCGAAACTACTATTGCTGCCCCTCCCAGAGCCAAGCAGGACATACCAAAGGACAGTAGAGTGCAGAAATCTATAGAATTGCAGTGCACAGCAC
>NW_017007764.1:0-203 GCF_001483705.2 Eufriesea mexicana | reverse complement strand
CGACTAGTATTGTGGTGAGCTATCTTTCTTGCATAAATAAGGTTGAAACATTCTGTTGGCGTGACCTAGTCATTGCAAAGCTATAGAATCTGGAAGCGAAATCCATTTTATTGACATTATCAACTAATATCGTGGTGAGATATCTTCCTTGCATAAGTAAGGAGGAAAGATCCTTTTTGAGTGCTATAGAAATTGAATTGATA
>NW_017007763.1:0-203 GCF_001483705.2 Eufriesea mexicana | reverse complement strand
TTGTATAGTTGCATGGATGTATGGAAGGTTGTATGAACGGATGGATAGATGTGTGGATGGATGAATTTATGGATGTATGGATGTATGTATGTATGGATGTATTGTTGTACGGATGTACGGATGGATGGATGTATGGATGAATGGATGTATGGATCTATGGATGTGTGTGTCGATGAATGGTTGGTTGGATGGACGGAAGAATG
>NW_017007762.1:0-203 GCF_001483705.2 Eufriesea mexicana | reverse complement strand
GGTGATTAGATCGCCTATCGCCTGCAATCCAATGGCAAGTACAGCCATCTAGTTGCCAGAGAAAAAGTCTATTCGAAATCTAGAACCTGTTATCGCTTGGTGAATAGATCGCTTAACGCCTTCAATACAATGGCAAGTATAGCCGTCTACTTGCCAGAGAATTGGTCTATTCAAAATCTATAATCCGTTATAGCTTGGAGAAT
>NW_017007761.1:0-203 GCF_001483705.2 Eufriesea mexicana | reverse complement strand
ATTATAGCGGAGCACAGTAGAGCCAAAGATCCACACGTATGCCTACGTGTGGAACGTAGCCTTACTCAACCTAACGAGCCGATATCACCATTTCAGGACTCCCCAGCGAAAATAAGGGCAAATTCGTGCACAGTAGTGCACAGAAGCTCTCCGAACAGCTGTGAAAAGCACAAAAGTGAAAGCTATCCTGGCCAAACTTGGTC
>NW_017007760.1:0-203 GCF_001483705.2 Eufriesea mexicana | reverse complement strand
CAGCCAGCTTCTACAGCATTGCAATGGCTATAGCGCGCAAATTGAATCCTTCTCCCTTATTAAAGCGAGAAAGCATGCTCACCAAGGTATTAGTCGAAGATGTCAATGAAATTATAATTTCCAGCCAGATTCTACAGCAATACAACAGCTATAGCATACCAATAGTATCTTTCCACCTTATTTATGCGAGAGAGTTTGCTCAC
>NW_017007759.1:0-203 GCF_001483705.2 Eufriesea mexicana | reverse complement strand
CGAATTTCTGGACGTTCGGGTGTATGGAAGTATGTATGGATGTATGCATGTATGGATGGATGTTCGTATGAATTGATGTATGTGTGTATGTATGGATGGATGAATGGATTGGTGGATGGATGTATGGATGGATAGATGTGTGGATGTGCGGATGGATGGATTTATGGATGTGTGGATGTATGAATGTATGGATGGATGGATGT
>NW_017007758.1:0-203 GCF_001483705.2 Eufriesea mexicana | reverse complement strand
AATTTTATAGACATTTTCGACTGGTATCGTATTGAGCTAACTTTCTTGCATAAATAAGGAGGAGAGATCCTTTTGGCGTGCTATAACCATTGCAATGATACCGAATGTGCTTGGCAGTATCAATTTCATTGACATTTTTTACTATTATCGTGGAGAGCTAAGTTTCTTGCATAAATAAGATGGAAAGAATCTATTGGCCTGCT
>NW_017007757.1:0-203 GCF_001483705.2 Eufriesea mexicana | reverse complement strand
ATACATCCAGACATCCATACATATATACATCCATACATCCATATATCCGTATCATCCATACATTCGTACATCCATGCATACATACATCCATACATCCATCCACCCACACATCCACCCATCCATACATCCGGCGATCCATGCATCCATACAACAATCCAATCATCCACCTATCAATACATCCATACATACATCATTACACATAT
>NW_017007756.1:0-203 GCF_001483705.2 Eufriesea mexicana | reverse complement strand
TGCAGAAGTCGAAGATATCCTAACATAACCCGGAGAAACCAAACCTAACCAAACAAGCCTAACTTAACCTAATGCAGCGTAGCCATGCCTATCCCGCCGCGGCCCCTATTTCTTGCCTCCCTAGAGCAAAGCAGGGCATGTTAGAGCACAGTGGAACGAAAAAATCCACCGAAGAGCAGTGTATAGCACAAAAGTGGAAGCTA
>NW_017007755.1:0-203 GCF_001483705.2 Eufriesea mexicana | reverse complement strand
GACATGACCTGACCTGACCTGACCTGATCTGCCATGACCTGACCTGACCTGACGTGACCTGACATGACTGATCTGACCTGTCCTGACTTTAACCTGCCTTACCAGACCTGACCTGTCCTTACTGACCTGACATGACCTGCCTGACCTGACCAGACCAGCCCTGACCTGACATGACCTGACCTGACCTGACATGACCTGACCTG
>NW_017007754.1:0-203 GCF_001483705.2 Eufriesea mexicana | reverse complement strand
CAATTTTATTCACATATACGACTATTGTCGTGGTGCGCTAACTTTCTTGCGTAAATAAGGAGGTAAAATTCCATTGGCGTGCTACAGCCATAGCAATGCAACAGAATCTGGCTGGAAAACGCAATTTTATAGACATTTTTGAATAATATCGTGGTGAGCTAACTTTCTTGCATAAATAAGGAGGAAAGACTCTATTGATGTGC
>NW_017007753.1:0-203 GCF_001483705.2 Eufriesea mexicana | reverse complement strand
GTTGAGTTAGGTTATGTTTGGATATGTTCTGTTGGTTTGGGTTAGGTTTGGGTAGCCTTGACTTTTCTGGTATACATTGAGATTCTATGGAATTCTGTGTTCTACTACCCACTAATGTGTTCTGGTTGTCTCTGGGGAGTCCAGCAACAGTGGTCTCGGCACGTTACGTTGCGTTATGTTACGTTCGTTTAGGTTGGGGTGTG
>NW_017007752.1:0-203 GCF_001483705.2 Eufriesea mexicana | reverse complement strand
AGTACAGCAATCTACTTGCAAGACAATAGGGCTATTCAAGATCTATGATCTGTTATAGCTTGGTGAATAGATCGCCTAACACCTTTAATTCAATGGCAAGTACAGCCATCTACTTGCAAGAGAATATGTATATTCAAAAACTATAAACTGTCATAGCTTGGTGATTAGATAGCCTAACGCCTTCAATCCAATGGCAAGTACAG
>NW_017007751.1:0-203 GCF_001483705.2 Eufriesea mexicana | reverse complement strand
GGCTAGGTTAGGCTAGGTTAACTTGGACTTATGTGGTATAAACTGCATTACGGAGGATTTCTGCGCACTACTGTGATTTAATTTGCTTTGCCTTGCTCTGGGGGGGGGAGGGTTAAAATAGTGGCCGCGGCGCGTTTGGCTTATGTATGCTACATTCGGATAGGTCAGGATTGTTTGGGTGAGGTTAGTGTATCTTTGACTTT
>NW_017007750.1:0-203 GCF_001483705.2 Eufriesea mexicana | reverse complement strand
TCCCGTTGTAACCTAGGTCAGGGTGACCACGAGCTGACGTGTGGGGGCCCGCCAGTTCGAGAGACCGTGGTGTGGGCGCGCGGCGTCGCGTGACGGTCGCGCGGCGTCCGCATGGTATGCCTGCTTTGCGGTGAGGTGGTATGCGTGTTGTGTGCGTGTGAGTGTGCGTGTGTGTGCCTGTAAACGACCCGTCTCGCGCGCAT
>NW_017007749.1:0-203 GCF_001483705.2 Eufriesea mexicana | reverse complement strand
GCTATATCTCGCCAATAGAATCTTTCATCCTTATTTAAGCAAGAAAGCTTGCTCACGACGATACTATACGAAGATGTCAGTAAAACTGAACTTTCGAGGGATGTTCCATTGTATTGCAATGAATATAGCACGCCATTAGAATCTAACCTCGTTATTTATGAGAGACAGCTTGCTCGCCACGATATTATTCGAAAATGTCAATG
>NW_017007748.1:0-203 GCF_001483705.2 Eufriesea mexicana | reverse complement strand
GTTTGGTTAGGTTATGTTAGACTTAGCTTGGTCTATATATATGTCTTCTGTGCTCTACACTGCCATTCTTCGGATTTCTGCGCTCTACTGTCCTCTAGTATGTTCCGCTAGATCCTGTGTAGGCTAGCTGTAGTGGCCAAGGTACGTTATGTTGAGATTTGTTACGTTTGGATATGTTAAGTTTGGATACATTAGGATAAGAT
>NW_017007747.1:0-203 GCF_001483705.2 Eufriesea mexicana | reverse complement strand
CTATAGAATCGTCCTGGAAAATTCAATTTTAATGACATTTTCGACTAATATCGTTGAGAGCTACCCTTCTTGCATAAATAAGGAGAAAAGATCCTGTTGGCGTGCTATAGGCATTGTAGTGCTACAGAATGTTGCTGGAAAATTCAATTTTACAGACATTTTCTACTAATATCCTTGTGAGCTAACTTCCTTGCACAGGTAAA
>NW_017007746.1:0-203 GCF_001483705.2 Eufriesea mexicana | reverse complement strand
CGCTATTGCTGGTCACCCAGTGTCGAGCAGAGTACAGTAGAGCAGTTAAGAGCGCAGAGATCCTCCGAATAGCTGTATATGGCGCAAATGTCAAAGTTATCCCATCCTAAGCTATCCAAGATTAACCCATCCAATCGAAGCCTTACTCAACCTAACCTTCCGAGATCACAAATACAGTACTCCACAGCGCCAGACAGAGAGTA
>NW_017007745.1:0-203 GCF_001483705.2 Eufriesea mexicana | reverse complement strand
CTTCCATAAATAAGGAGGAAAGATTCTATTGGCGTGCTATTGCCATTGCAATGCTATAGAATATGGATGGAAAATTGAATTTTATTGACATTTTCGACTGATATCGTTGTGAGCTTGCTTTCTTGCATTGACAAGGAGGAAAGAGTATATTGGCAAGCTATAACAATTGCAATGCTATAGAATCTGGCCGGAAAATTCAATTT
>NW_017007744.1:0-203 GCF_001483705.2 Eufriesea mexicana | reverse complement strand
TTGGTCTTGGTTAGGCCTAGGTAGCTTTGACTTTTCTCATATACTGATCGATTCTATGTATTTTTACGCTCCACTAACCACTAACGTGTTCCGCTTAGCTCCGGGGAGGAGAGAAATGACGATCGCGGCACGTTAGATTAAGTTATGTTACACTCGGATATGCTACGGATGGTTAGGCTAGGAGAGTGCAGCTTTGACTCTTG
>NW_017007743.1:0-203 GCF_001483705.2 Eufriesea mexicana | reverse complement strand
GTTAGGTTGAGTTATGTTATGATTGGTTTTGTTACGGTTGGTAAGGTTACAGGAGGATATCTTGGACCTTTGCGTTATACATTGCCATTTGGTGGCATTCTGTGCCCCTGTTGGCTCTAGGATACTCTGCCTCACTCTGAGGGGACAGCAATGGTGACCTTGGCGAGATAGGTTGAGTTAGGTCACGTTTGGCTTGGCTAGGA
>NW_017007742.1:0-203 GCF_001483705.2 Eufriesea mexicana | reverse complement strand
GTTACGTTTAGTTATTCTACGCTTCGTCAGGTTAGGTTAGGTAAGGTTAGATTAGCATGACGCTCCTATAAATTAGTTATGGTGAAGTTAAGGGCATGGGCGCCCTCCGTGACCGAACGTATGCACCCTGAGCTCCTGCGGCGGGCGAACGACACCCTCGCCCCGGTGGTGTCGGCGGAGGGGGTGCAACCAGTTGAAGTGCG
>NW_017007741.1:0-203 GCF_001483705.2 Eufriesea mexicana | reverse complement strand
CTCGGTGAATATTCAAAGTCGATTTTCTCGAAAACGAAGCTTCGAATGAAAAAATTTTATTCTGTATTTTCGATTTGTTTCTTCACGTAGAATCCCCTTCCCGGTTGTACTATCGCTGGGATACTCTGCATAATAAATTTATTTTCATTTGAAAGTAATAAATTATGTAATAAAGAGGAAGAAATAATAATTCAAATAATTTA
>NW_017007740.1:0-203 GCF_001483705.2 Eufriesea mexicana | reverse complement strand
CTTTCTTGTATAAATAAGTGGGAAAGATACCATTGGCGTGCTATAGCCATTGCAATGCTATAGAATCTGCCCTGAAAATACAATTTTAGTGACATTTTCGACTAATATCGTGGTGAGGTAACTTTCGTGCATTAATAATAAGGAAATATTCTATTGGCGCGCTATAGCCATTGCAATGCAATATTATCTGCCTCGAAAATACA
>NW_017007739.1:0-203 GCF_001483705.2 Eufriesea mexicana | reverse complement strand
TCGTTTTCGGTTACGCTTGGTTAGTTAAGGTTACGCTAAGTTCGGTCGGGACAGCTTTGACTACCGTGCTATACACCGTTATTCGGCCGATTCCTGCGCTCGTCTGTTCTCTACATCATTCTGCTTGGCCCTGTGGAGGGCAGCAGCAGTTTTCTTGGTACGTTGGTTTGAGCAATGTAACGTTTGGTGATGTGAAGGTTTGT
>NW_017007738.1:0-203 GCF_001483705.2 Eufriesea mexicana | reverse complement strand
GTTGTCATTTGTGCCGCACACTGCATTGCGGTGGATTGCTGCACTATACTGTGCTTTAGTATGTCCTGCTCGGCTCCGTGGAGGCCAGGAAAGGAGGCCCCGGCGCGCTAGGTTGGATTAACTTACTGTTGGCTTGGCTATGTTAGGATATGTTTGGTAACGAGAGCTTTGTCTTATGTGCTTTACACTGCTGCTCGGCCGAT
>NW_017007737.1:0-203 GCF_001483705.2 Eufriesea mexicana | reverse complement strand
AGCCATCTACTTGCCAGAGAATAGGCTTTTCAAAATCTATAGCCTGTTATAGCTTGGTGAATGTATCGCCTCACGCCTTCAATCTAATGGCTAGTACAGGCATCTACATGTCAGAGATTATGTCTATTCAAAATCTATAGTATGCTATAGCTTGGTAAATAGATCGCCTACCACCTTCAATCCAATGGCAAGTACAGACATCT
>NW_017007736.1:0-203 GCF_001483705.2 Eufriesea mexicana | reverse complement strand
GTCTTCCTTTCATAAGTATGGAGGTAAGATCCTTTTGGTGTGCTATAGCCATTGCAATGCTGTCGAACCTGGCAGGAAAATTAAATTTTATTGACATTTTCGACTAATATCGTGGTGAGTTAACCTTCTTCCATAAATACGGAGGAATGATTCTATTGGCGTGCTATTGCCATTGCAATGCTACAGAATCTCGATGGAAAGTT
>NW_017007735.1:0-203 GCF_001483705.2 Eufriesea mexicana | reverse complement strand
AGGTTATAGATTTCGAATGGACCTATTCTCTGGCATGAAGGTGGCTCTACTTGCCATTGGATTCAAGGCGCTAGGCTGTATATTCACCAAGCTATAACAGACTATATATTTTCAGTAGACATATTCTCTGGCAAGTAGATGGCTGTTCTTGCCATTAGTTGAACGCGATAGGCGACGTATTCACCAAGCTATAACAGATTATA
>NW_017007734.1:0-203 GCF_001483705.2 Eufriesea mexicana | reverse complement strand
TGCATTAAATCGCTGTGAATTGCGCAGTAGTCGAAGCTATCTTATCCTAACGTAACCATAGGTGTCATAACCGAACGTAGCTGGACTCCCCCTAACGTGCCGATACCACTATTGCTGTCCTACCCAATGCCGAGCAGAAAATATTACAGAAATGCAGAGCGCAGGAGTCACCGAATATCGGTGTATAGCACAGAAGTCAAAGC
>NW_017007733.1:0-203 GCF_001483705.2 Eufriesea mexicana | reverse complement strand
CGGCCATAGCACGCCAATAGATTCTTTCCTCCTAATTTATACAAGAAAGTCAGCTCACCACGGGATTAGTCGAAAATTTCACGAAAATTAATTTTCGAGCCAGATTCTATAGCATTGCAGTGGCTATAGCACGTCAATAAAATCCTTCCACCTTATTTATGCAAGAAAGAAAGCTCACCACGATATTAGCCGAAAATGTCAAT
>NW_017007732.1:0-203 GCF_001483705.2 Eufriesea mexicana | reverse complement strand
GCAAGAGTCAAAGGAATCCGAACCTAACCCAAAATAGTATAACCTGTCCAAACGCAGCATAACTCGAACTAACGTACCGAGACAACTATTACCGGCGTCCCCCGAGGCGGGCAGAGTATAGTAGAGAAGGGTGTAGCGTAGAAACTCACCAAATGGCGGTGCATAGCACAAAAGTCACACCAGCCCTCTTCTAGCCCAACCAA
>NW_017007731.1:0-203 GCF_001483705.2 Eufriesea mexicana | reverse complement strand
CAGAAAGCCACCAAATAGCAAAGTATACCGCAAAGGTTAAAGGTACCTTAAACTGAGCAGACGAAACCTAACCCAACCAAACATAGATAGCGAAAAATAGCGTGCCAAGACTAATAATGCTGGCCTCCCCAGAGCCAAGAAGAAGACGTTAGAGTGCAGTAGGGAGCAGAAATCCACCGGATAGCAGTGTATAGCACGAAAGT
>NW_017007730.1:0-203 GCF_001483705.2 Eufriesea mexicana | reverse complement strand
TAGCACTCAAACGGTTAAAGTAAGCCGATGCCCGACCGATCGGGGAAATCTCCCCATTTTAAAGTAAATCGGTGCCCGACCGATCGGGGAGAGATCTCCCATTTTGACCTTAGCGTTTCTCGTTCTCGTTTCCATTTGGAGTTCGCAATTACTGACGAACTGTTTCTATAAAACACAACATATAATAAAATTCACCAATTTTT
>NW_017007729.1:0-203 GCF_001483705.2 Eufriesea mexicana | reverse complement strand
GCACGATTGATGGTAACGGATTTCCAATCCACGAGTGATGGTAACCGATGCTAAATACACGAGTTAAGGTAACAGATTCAAAACACACGATTGATGGTAACGGATTTCAAGCACGTATGATGGTAACGGATTTCCAATGGACGAGTGATGCTAACCGATGCTAAATGCACGGTTGATGGTAACGGATTTCCAGCACGTTTGAT
>NW_017007728.1:0-203 GCF_001483705.2 Eufriesea mexicana | reverse complement strand
TGCTCTCTGCTTGGCTCTGTGGATACCAGCAGTGGCGGTCTCGGCACGTAAGGTTGTGTTAGGCTATGTTTGGTTATGTTCTGTTGATTCTCGTTGGTTCTCCTAGCTTCGAATTTCCTGATGTACACTGCGATTATATTGATTTCTGCGCTCTGGTCAATGCTAACGAGCTCTGCTTGGTTCTGAGTAGGCCATCAATAGTG
>NW_017007727.1:0-203 GCF_001483705.2 Eufriesea mexicana | reverse complement strand
TAATCGGTTAATGGATTCCGGCTGCCGATTAATAACGCTTAGCGGGATTTATAGACGCTTCTTTGGCTCTTGCTTTCCTCTCTCCTTCCTCTTTCGGAGAAATTTTAACTCTTTATGGTTGTCTACCATTTGTAGTTTCTTACTATTTCATACGATCTTATCCTAGATTTTATGGTTAAACCGTATAACGTTGTATTTCAACG
>NW_017007726.1:0-203 GCF_001483705.2 Eufriesea mexicana | reverse complement strand
TTACTATACTCTGCTCGACTCTCGGAAAGCCAGCAACAGTGTTCGCGGCACGTTAGTTTGGGTCAGTTTACGGTTGGTTGTGTTAGGTTAGGATAAGTCTGGTCAGTGTAAGTTCGACTTTCGTGCTTTACACAATTCTTCGGTGAATTCCTGATCTCTACTATGCTCTACTCTTACCTGCTAGACCCTGGGGGGCCAGCGAT
>NW_017007725.1:0-203 GCF_001483705.2 Eufriesea mexicana | reverse complement strand
TGCTAATGATCCAGTATGTATTTTCGAAAATGTTATCCATATCATCGTCACGCATCTTCACCTGCTAACCTATGAAGGTTGATTAACGTAAATTCACAATGGCACATGTATTCATCATTCTTTTGCGCGAACCTGCACTGTACATCATAGTTTCTGCCACACGCGTGTGGCAAAACTACGTGATTCGTAGAACTGTCCGAATT
>NW_017007724.1:0-203 GCF_001483705.2 Eufriesea mexicana | reverse complement strand
ACGAAAGACTAGGGTATCCTCTCCTAACAAAATCAAACATAGCCTAGCCAAACGTAGCCTAACACAACCTAACGTGACGGGACCACTCTTATTGTCCACCGCAGAGTCGGCCAGAACATACTATAGCACAGTATCGCGCAGAAGTTCACCGAATAGACGTATGGAGCGAAAAAGGCAATGGTATCCACTCCTAGCCTATCCAT
>NW_017007723.1:0-203 GCF_001483705.2 Eufriesea mexicana | reverse complement strand
CGCTCTACAAGCCTCTGCTTCTCTGTGCGGAGGCCGGCAATAGTGGTTCTGGCACGTTTGGTTTGGTTAGGTTGCGTTCGATTAGGATAGGTTGGGTTAAGTTTGGTTGGAGTGGCTTTGACTTTTGTGCTATACACTGGTGTTCGGACGATACCTGGCATCTGCGTTGCTCTACTAGCATTCGCTTCTCTCTGTGGGAGCCT
>NW_017007722.1:0-203 GCF_001483705.2 Eufriesea mexicana | reverse complement strand
TAAGAGTAGAAGAATTTACCAAAAACGTAAGATTTGCAAGAAGTGGAGCTAAAGATCCTTTCTTTTGTTCAGAATGATAATTACCGAAAAAATCATAGATGAAGCTAAACAAGCTATCCGCTTTTGCCAAATTTAAACGCTTGAAAACCTGTACATTGCTCTTGGCACACAGCTGACAACACCAATCACGGTTAGTGGTAGCA
>NW_017007721.1:0-203 GCF_001483705.2 Eufriesea mexicana | reverse complement strand
CTAGTGTTAAGATAGTATTGTTGGCTTCTTAACCCTTTGACTGGCACACCTAAATCACATGTTTCGCATCCCGTCCTTTTCCTACACTCCCTTCTAGCTACGCCATCACGGAGATACCTGCGACCAGCTCAACATCAACGACCCCCTAGGAGAGGACCCCCTACAACTATATGATAAACATTCTTTGCAGCCAATCCTCTTGC
>NW_017007720.1:0-203 GCF_001483705.2 Eufriesea mexicana | reverse complement strand
CATCCCAAACTGACGTGCCAAGACCACCATTGCTGACCTCCACAGCGCCAATCCGAGCATACTCGGGAACATAGAATAGCAGTGTGTAGCACAAAAGTCGAATCTACCCTAACCAAACCCAGTGTAACTTGTCATTGCCAAACGTCATCTAACTCATCCTAACGAGCTGCGGCCACAATTCTGGTATCCCCAGGGCAAAGTAG
>NW_017007719.1:0-203 GCF_001483705.2 Eufriesea mexicana | reverse complement strand
TCACCAAGCTATAACGGGTTATAGATTTTGAATAGACATATCCTCTGGCAAGTAGATGGCTGTACCTGCCATTGGATTGAAGACGTTAGGCGATCTAATCACCACGATATGACAGCTTATAGATTTTGGATAGACTTATCCTCTGGCAAGTAAATGGCTGTACTTGCCATTGGATTGAAGGCGATATGCGATCTATTCACCAA
>NW_017007718.1:0-203 GCF_001483705.2 Eufriesea mexicana | reverse complement strand
GTCGAGAGTAATGATCTTCATTTAATAAGGAGAGTACAAGTCCATCGGGTCATTAATTTAGCTGAAGCTTTGCACGCTTGTAGATTCAATCATCCGTTTCAAGGAAATGTAATATTATTAGAGTAACTATTCAATAGTTTTTGAGATATTTATGATTAAAGTTTTATTATTGCCTTTACTGTAGATTTATTTTAAGTAATTAT
>NW_017007717.1:0-203 GCF_001483705.2 Eufriesea mexicana | reverse complement strand
AAGTGAGAGCTACACCATTCTATCATAACCAAGCTTAGCGTGACTTAGCGCAACCTAACTCAGAATAACGTGCCGAGACCACTATTTCTGGTCACCCCCGAGCCAGGTAGAGCGCATTAGAGCGCACTAGAGAGCAGAAACCCGCCGAATAACGGTGTAAAGCACAAAACTCGAAGCAGCCTATCCTAACCAAGCCAGGCGTA
>NW_017007716.1:0-203 GCF_001483705.2 Eufriesea mexicana | reverse complement strand
GTCGTTGTACGAATAAAGTTGAAGGATAGACAGTACGTAATAGAACGCAGAGTCTGGCTAAATCTAAAGTGGGGTTAATATACTAGTATTTTTAAAAACGTACTAAAATTCCGTTAATTAACTTGTGATCGATATTCAAGCCGCTTTATAATCTTCCGACGAAGATAATTTTCAAGAAGAATTTCAGTGAACTTACCACATAT
>NW_017007715.1:0-203 GCF_001483705.2 Eufriesea mexicana | reverse complement strand
GAGCACGCCAACAGAATGTTTCCTCCTTACTTACGCAACGAAGTTAGCTCACCACGATATTAGCCGAAAATGTCAACAAAATTGTATTTTCCACCCACATACTATACCATTGCAATGGCTATAGCACTCAAAAAGCACGCATCCTCCTTACTTATGCAAGGAAATTTGCTCCCCACGAAATTAGTCGAAAATGTCAATAAAAT
>NW_017007714.1:0-203 GCF_001483705.2 Eufriesea mexicana | reverse complement strand
TTTATTGACATTTTAGACTCTTATCGTGGTGAGGTAACTTTCTTGCATAAATACGGAGGAAGGGTCCTATTGGTCAGCTATGGCCATTGCAATTCTATAGTATATGGATGGAAAATCCAGTTTTATTGACATTTTCGACTGATATAGTGGTGGGCGCACATCCTTGCATTAATAAGGACGAAAGATTCTATTGGCACGCTATA
>NW_017007713.1:0-203 GCF_001483705.2 Eufriesea mexicana | reverse complement strand
CGTGTTGTCAATTGCAAATATCGCTAGCCACACCGTACCATAAATAGGTTAATACAAAATTGCATTTAATTAATATCATCAGTGAACAAAGTATGTCAACTGCTTCAGCATTGTGATGATGACTGTACTCAGCTCTTTATTTCAATTGTTAATGGCTACATCGATAAAGGATCTCAGTGATATCATTCCAGAAATGCTAGGGA
>NW_017007712.1:0-203 GCF_001483705.2 Eufriesea mexicana | reverse complement strand
GCACGTTCACCTCGTATCCTTGACATCTGATACATATGTGTCCTCGCTATAAGTACGATAGCAAGGGATTACGAATTGTTATGTCAGTGGCATACATTAATCTATAGGCTTATGATCAGTGGCAATTATTGTGTTATAACTGACCAAGGAATTAAAAATACAGACAAAAATTATATAATATATCATATACTTTTCTATATTTT
>NW_017007711.1:0-203 GCF_001483705.2 Eufriesea mexicana | reverse complement strand
TAAAGTACATAGACCACTATTGCTGACCTCCCCATAGCATAGCAGAATACACTAGGCACAGGACAGCGCAGAAATCCGTCGCACTGTAGTGCAAGGAGCAAAACACGAAGATAACCTAACCTAGCCAGACAAAACCTATCCTAGCCAAACGAAGCCTCACTCAATCTAACGTGCTGAGACCACTACTGCTGGCCTCCGAAGAG
>NW_017007710.1:0-203 GCF_001483705.2 Eufriesea mexicana | reverse complement strand
CCACTACCTCATTCCTCCCCAGGGCGCAGCAGAATATACTGTAGCCCAGTAGAGCGCAGAAGTTCGCCGCATAGCAGTGCAAAGCACAAATGTCAAAGATTTCCTAACCCAAACTGACATTACCTAACCAAACCAAACGCAGCCCATCTGAAAGTAACGTGCCGCGACTACCACCGCTGGTTTCCAGAGCCATTTTGAACGCA
>NW_017007709.1:0-203 GCF_001483705.2 Eufriesea mexicana | reverse complement strand
TTAGGCTACGTCTGTGTATGTCGCGATTGGATTGTTTAGGATTGTCTGCTTCGACTTTTGTGCAGTACACTGCTATTCCATGGATTTCTGCGCCCTGATCTGCTCTGATATGCTCTGCTTCGCTCTCGGGAGGCCAGCAGCGATGGTCTCGACAGGTTAGGTGAAGTTAGGTTACGTTTCATTAAGTTAGGTTAAGAATGTTA
>NW_017007708.1:0-203 GCF_001483705.2 Eufriesea mexicana | reverse complement strand
TGGCAAGAAGATGGATGTACTTGCCATTGGATTGGAGGCGATATGCGATCTTTTCACCAAGCTGTAACAGATTTTAGATTTTGAACAGAAATATTCTCTGGCACGTAGATGGCTGTACTTGCCATTGGTTGAAGGCGTTCGGCGACCTATACACCAAGGTACAACAGATTATAGATTTTGAATAAACCTATTCTTTGGCAAGT
>NW_017007707.1:0-203 GCF_001483705.2 Eufriesea mexicana | reverse complement strand
CATCCATACATACCCCATTCCATCCATCCATGCATCCCTTCCTCCACCCATCCTTTCACCCGCCCTTCAGTTCATCCACACATCCATTCATCCACTCGCACATCCATACAGACACATATCTACCGTTCCATACATCCATCCATCCATACATCTATTCATACATCCAACCGTACATCCGTCCAACCGTACACCCAGGCATTCAT
>NW_017007706.1:0-203 GCF_001483705.2 Eufriesea mexicana | reverse complement strand
GGTGAGCTTAGGATAGCTTAGGTTAGGTTAGGTTAGGTTAGGTCAGATTAGGACAGGTCTGAAAAGGTCAGGTGAGGTCAGGTCATGTCAGGTCAGGACAGATCATGACAGGTCAGTCAGTTCATGTCTGGTCAGGGCATGTCAGGCCACGCAATGTCAGGTCGGGTCAGATCAGACCATGTCGGGTCAGGAGAGGTCAGATC
>NW_017007705.1:0-203 GCF_001483705.2 Eufriesea mexicana | reverse complement strand
AACGTTGCGTAACCGTACGCAACGTAACTCAGACTAACGTGCCGAGACCACTGCACCTGGCCTCCGCATACAAAAGCAGAATATACTAGAGCTCAGTAGAGCGCATGGATGCGCGGGATAGATGCGTATAGCACACAAAGCCAAACCCATGTTCACAAACCTTATCCTAACCTAATCAAAGCGAACGGAGTCCAACTGAAGCA
>NW_017007704.1:0-203 GCF_001483705.2 Eufriesea mexicana | reverse complement strand
AGATTCAATTCTCGTGCTGTAGCCATCGCAATGCTATAGAAACTGAATGGAAAGTTCAATTTTATAGACATTTTCAACTAATATCTTGGTAAGCTAACTTTGTTGCATAAATAAGGAGGAAAGATTCTTTTGGCGTGCCATAGCCATTGGAATACTATTGAATCTTGCTGGAAAATTAAATTTCATTGACATTTTCGACTAAT
>NW_017007703.1:0-203 GCF_001483705.2 Eufriesea mexicana | reverse complement strand
CTGCTTGCCTCTGTGGACGCCAGGAACGGTGCTCGCGTTCCGATGGGTTTGGTTATGATACGTATGGTTTGGCCAGGCTTGGTTAGGCTTGGTTAGGTTTGCATTGACTTGTGTGCTATACGCCGCTCTCCGGACGATTCCGTGGTTTCACATTGCTCCGCTACGCTCTGCCTAGCACTCGTGATCCAGCAGTAGCGTTCGTG
>NW_017007702.1:0-203 GCF_001483705.2 Eufriesea mexicana | reverse complement strand
CTGTAGCCATTGCAATGCTATAGAATCTGGCTAGAAAATTCAATTTCATTGACATTTTCGACTCTTATCGTGGTGAGGTAACTCACTTGTATACATATGGAGAGAGAATACTTTTGGCCTACTACAGCCATTCCAATGCTGTAGAATCTGGTTGGAAAATTCAATTTTATTTACGTTTTCGACTGATATCGTGGTGAGCAAAT
>NW_017007701.1:0-203 GCF_001483705.2 Eufriesea mexicana | reverse complement strand
GAGCTAAATTTCTTGGATGCATATGGACGAAAGATTCTATTGGCGTGCTACAGCCATTGCAATCCTGTAGTATCTGGACGGAAAATTCTATTTTATTGACATTTTCGACTAATATCGTGGTGAGCTGGCATCCTTGCATCAATAACGAGGAAAGATCCCATTGGCACGATATAGCCATTGCAGTGCTGTAGAATCTGCCTCGA
>NW_017007700.1:0-203 GCF_001483705.2 Eufriesea mexicana | reverse complement strand
CATAATAGTCGAAAATGTCAATAAAATTGAATTTTCCGGCCACATTATTCAGCATTGCAATGGGTATAGTACGCCAAAAGGATCTTTCCTGCAGACTTATGCCAGGAAGCTAGCTCACCACGGTATTAGACGAAAATGTCCATAAAAATGAATTTTCCAGCCGGATTCTGCAGCATTTCAGCGGGTATAGCACGCCAATAGAA
>NW_017007699.1:0-203 GCF_001483705.2 Eufriesea mexicana | reverse complement strand
TTAGAATCTGGCTGGAATATTCAATTTCATTGACATTTTCTACTAATATCGATGCGAGCTGCCATTCGTGCATAAATATGGAGGAAAGATTCCATTAGCGTGATATATCAATTGCATTGCTATAGAAACAGGCTGAAAAGTTCAATTTTATTGTTATTTTCGACTAATATCGTGGTGAGGTATCTCCCGTGTATACATAAGGG
>NW_017007698.1:0-203 GCF_001483705.2 Eufriesea mexicana | reverse complement strand
ATCCTTCGTATTAGAGGGAAAGTTTAGAAGGCTATAGACAAACTCTCTTCCCCAAAATATATTTTTTCAAAAGGACGATGGCACCAAGTAGAAAGTAGAATTAAAATTTACTATGACAAACGAGTATAAAAATTCGTATTTTTAATACATTATCTAACCAAAAATTTCTAGGTGTGCTAGTTGGATGCATCCCCTCGTAACTT
>NW_017007697.1:0-203 GCF_001483705.2 Eufriesea mexicana | reverse complement strand
AAATTTGACACCATATCCGTTCAATCCCAAGTTACTTCGATTACCACATCGTGCCAGAAAATAGTAAATACGTCACATGGGTACCAAAAATAATAACCTCGTCGTTTCGAGATCAGAATTTTATTACACATACCTAATTCTGGAATGTATCAGAGTAACGAATACGAGATTAATTGATATTCGTTAAAAATTACTATCCATTT
>NW_017007696.1:0-203 GCF_001483705.2 Eufriesea mexicana | reverse complement strand
AGGCGTCATGCGATCTATTCGCCTAGCTATAACACATTATAGATTTTGAATAGACCTATTCTCCGGCAAGTAGAAGGCTGTTCTTGCCATTGGATTGAAGGCGTTAGGCGATCTATTCCCCAAGCTATAACATCTTATAAATTTTGAATAGACCTATTTTCTGGCAAGTAGATGCCTGTACATGCCATTGAATTGAAGGCGTT
>NW_017007695.1:0-203 GCF_001483705.2 Eufriesea mexicana | reverse complement strand
CAAACGTAACATAACACATCCTTACGCGCCGCGGTAACAGTTTCTGGCATTCCCAGATCAAAGTGGGGAATATTATATCGAAGTAGAGCGCAGAAGTCTGCACCATGGCAGTCTATAGCACAAAAGTCAAAGATATACTCTCTCAATGTAACCAAACGTGACATGAGTGGACGTTACGCAACGCAACCTGACGTGCCACGACC
>NW_017007694.1:0-203 GCF_001483705.2 Eufriesea mexicana | reverse complement strand
ATCTTCCTTGTATATATAAGGAGGAAAGAATCTATTGGCGTGCTATGGGCATTGCGAAGCTATCGAATACGGCTGGAAAATTCAATTTTATTGACATTTTCGACCAATATCATAGTGAGCTAACTTTCTTGCATATACAAGGAGCAAAGGTACAAGTCACTTGCTATAGCCGTCGCAATGCCATAGAATCAGGCTGGAAGGTT
>NW_017007693.1:0-203 GCF_001483705.2 Eufriesea mexicana | reverse complement strand
GATGTATGGATGTACGTATGCATGTATGTATGTATGGATGGTTGTATGGTTGGACGGTTTTATAGATGTATGGATGTGTGGATGTATGGATGTTTAGATGGATGTATGTACGGGTGTTCGGATGTATGGAAGTATGGATGCATGGGTGTACGTACGGATGTATGTATGGATGTGCGGATGTATGTATGTATGGCTGTATGGAT
>NW_017007692.1:0-203 GCF_001483705.2 Eufriesea mexicana | reverse complement strand
AAGATATGTTGCGTTCGTTTATGTTACGTTTGGTTAGGATAAGATAAGGTAGCTTCGACTTTTCCGCTATACGCTGCTCTCCGGTGGATTTGTGAGCTCGAAATTAATCTACTAAACCCTGCTTGAACCTCGGGAGGCCGGCAATAGTGGCCGCAGCACGTTAGGTTTCGCAAGAGTACGTTCGGTTCGGCTTGGGTACGTAG
>NW_017007691.1:0-203 GCF_001483705.2 Eufriesea mexicana | reverse complement strand
TAACTTTCTTGTATAAGTATGGAGGAAAGATTCTATTGGCGTGCTAGAGCCATTGGAATGCTATAGGATCTGGCTGGAAAATTCAATTTTATTGACATTTTCGGCTAATATCGTTGTGAGCTTACTTTCTTTCATAAATAAGTAGTAGAGATTCTATTGGCGCGCAATAGCCATTGCTATGCTATAGAATATGGCTGGGAAAT
>NW_017007690.1:0-203 GCF_001483705.2 Eufriesea mexicana | reverse complement strand
CAGAGTAGTGCGCAGAAACCCACCGCATTGCAGTGAATAGCACAAGAGTCATACATACCCTGACCAAACCTGACCTTACCAAAGATTTTCAAACGCAGTGTGTCTAAGCATGAAGTGACGAGACCAATATTTATGACCTCCCCGGGGCAAATCAGAGCATATTAGAGCACACTAGAGCGCAGAATTCCACCGAATAGCAACGT
>NW_017007689.1:0-203 GCF_001483705.2 Eufriesea mexicana | reverse complement strand
TGGATGTATGTATGCACGAATGAACATGCGTATGTATGGATATGTGTAATGATGTATGTATGGTTGTATGGAAAGCTGGATGGATGGATTTTTGTATGGATGTATGGATAGCCGGGTGTATGGATGGGTGGATGTATGGCTGGATGGATGTATGGATGCATGTATGTATGGATTTACGAATGTATGGATGATACGGATGTATG
>NW_017007688.1:0-203 GCF_001483705.2 Eufriesea mexicana | reverse complement strand
AGGTCAGGTCAGGTCAGCTCAGGTCAGATCAGTCAGGTCAGGTCAAGTCAGGTCAGGTCAGGTAAGGCCGGTTAAAGTCAGGACAGGTCACTTCAGGTCAGGTCAGGTTAGCTCAGGTCAGATCAGTCAGGTCAGGTCAAGTCAGGTCAGGTCAGGTGAGGTCAGGTCATATCAGGTCATGTGAAGTCTGGTAAGGTCAGGTC
>NW_017007687.1:0-203 GCF_001483705.2 Eufriesea mexicana | reverse complement strand
ATAGCAATGTATGTCACCAAGGTCTAGGAAAACATGGCCGAGATTAACCTAACCTAACCTAACGGAACGGAACATAACTCATTCTAACGCGCCGAGACCACAATTACCGGCCTCCCAAGAGCCAACCAGAATATACCAGGGCACAGCAGACCGCAGAAATCCGCCGCAATGCAGTGTATAGCACAATAGTAGGTGATACCCTG
>NW_017007686.1:0-203 GCF_001483705.2 Eufriesea mexicana | reverse complement strand
ATTTACGACTAATATGGTGGTGAGCTAACTTTCTTCCATAAATCAGGAGAAAAGATTCTGTTGCCATGCAATAGGCATTGCAATGTTATAGAATCTTGCTGGAAATTTCAATTTCATTGACATTTTCGACTAATATCTTAGTGAGATAACTTTCCTGCGTAAACATGGAAGAAAGATACTATTGGCGAGCTATAGCCACTGCA
>NW_017007685.1:0-203 GCF_001483705.2 Eufriesea mexicana | reverse complement strand
ACATTTTCGGCTAATATCGTGGTCAGCTTACTTTCTTGCATAAATAAGGAGGAAAGATTCTATAAGTATGCTACAGCCATTGCAGTCCTGTAGAATCAGGATGGAAAATACAATTGTATTTACATTTTCGACTAATATCATGGTGAGCTAACTTTCTTGAATAAATAAGCAGGAAATATTCAATTGGCGTGCTGTTGCCATTG
>NW_017007684.1:0-203 GCF_001483705.2 Eufriesea mexicana | reverse complement strand
GATGTATGGATGGGTGTATGTATGGATGAATAGTTGTTTGGATTGATGGATGTATGGATCGATCGAGGCATGGATGGACGGATGTACGGAAGTATGGATGTATGGGTGTATGGCTGTATGCATGCATGGATGTATGGATCGATGGATGTATCGGATGATGTACCTACGAATGGATGCATTTATGGAAGTATGGGTGTGGTGAT
>NW_017007683.1:0-203 GCF_001483705.2 Eufriesea mexicana | reverse complement strand
TAATGTTACGATTGGTTAGGTCAGGACAGGATAGCTATGACTTTTGAGTTATACACTGCCATTAGTTGGATTCCTGTGGTCTACTGTGATCTTGTATGCTCTGATTTGCTCTGGGCATACCAGAAGCAGTTGCCGCGGTTCGTTAGTTTGTGTTAGGTCATGTTTGGCTAGGTTATGTATGTTTCTGTCAGGTATGGGTAGCT
>NW_017007682.1:0-203 GCF_001483705.2 Eufriesea mexicana | reverse complement strand
AAGACATTTTTACGCGAAAATAAGATTTTTCATACATAATGAAAATAAGTGTATGAGTGAAAAAATTCGAAAATTGAGAAACTAATGAAAATGACATTGTGATAAGTTGGAATGAATGAAGCGATGTAGAAAACTGGAATTATATGTATGTGTCATAACGTCATTTATCGAGCTATTAACGAAAGATATCCAGACGTGCCGCA
>NW_017007681.1:0-203 GCF_001483705.2 Eufriesea mexicana | reverse complement strand
TATTTATGGCTTCTGTGCTCTTCACTGAAATGCGGTTGATTTCTGCGCTCTACTGTGTCCTAGTACACTCTGCTTGACCCTGTGGGGGCCAGCAATGGTGTTCTCGGCACATTAGGTTGAGATAAGATACGTTTGGCCCCGTTATGTTAGCACTGGTTAGGTTTGGATAGCTACGACCTTTCTGCTATACACTGCAGTTCCAT
>NW_017007680.1:0-203 GCF_001483705.2 Eufriesea mexicana | reverse complement strand
GTATGGATATATCTATGGATGTATGGATGGGTGTGTGTATGGATGTATGTATGTATGTACGTATGGATGTATGTATGGATGTGTGAATGGGTGCATGTATGGATGTGTGGATGTACGTATGTATGTACGTATGGATGTACGGTTGTATGTATGTATGGCTGTATGGATCGATTGATCTATGGATGGGTGGAAGTATGGATGGA
>NW_017007679.1:0-203 GCF_001483705.2 Eufriesea mexicana | reverse complement strand
GGCGCAGGAGTCCATAGATAGGCAATGCATGTCAGAAAGATCAAAACCATTACAACCAAACCTAACCAAACGTAGTCTTGCTCAAATTATCGTGCCGAGACTACTATTGCTGTCCTTCCCAGAGGCAAGCCGACCATAACAGCGCAATGCAGATCGAAGGAATCCGCCGAATGGCAGTGTATAGCACAGAAATCTAAGCTACC
>NW_017007678.1:0-203 GCF_001483705.2 Eufriesea mexicana | reverse complement strand
GTGGCCGCTGCAAGTTACTTTGATATATGCTACTCTACTATAGCTAACTACGTTCGGCAGGATTAGGTTAGGTCAGCTTATGCTATACTATTTACGGCTTTTGTGCTGTTCACTACATTGCGGTGGATTTCTGAACTACACTGTGCTCTGTAATGTTTTGCTTGCATCTGTGGATGCAAGAATTGACGGTCCCGTCGTGTTAG
>NW_017007677.1:0-203 GCF_001483705.2 Eufriesea mexicana | reverse complement strand
TCTAGGATACTAGTCGAAAATGTCAATAAAATTGAAATTCCCAGACGGCTTCTATAGCAATGCGATGGCTATAGCAAACCAATGGAATCTTTCCTCCTAATTCATGCAGAAAGACTTGCTCACCACGATATTAGTAGAAAATGTCAAAGGAATTGAACTTTTCAGTCAGACTCTGTTGCATTGCAATGGCTGTAACAAAACAA
>NW_017007676.1:0-203 GCF_001483705.2 Eufriesea mexicana | reverse complement strand
AACCTGACCAAGCGAAGCGAACTCAAAGTGTCTTGACGCGACCGCTTTTGCTGGAACCCCGGGACAAAGCAGAATACATCAGAGAACAGTAGAGCGCTGAAATCCGCCGAACAACAGTGTATACCACGAAAGTCAGATCCATCAACCCAGACAAACGTATCGCAACCAAACGCAGCCTAACGCAACCAATCGTGCGGAGACCA
>NW_017007675.1:0-203 GCF_001483705.2 Eufriesea mexicana | reverse complement strand
TCGATGTATGAATGAATGGATGGATGGATGTATTGATGTATAAATGTATGGATCGATGGGATTATGGAAGGGTGCTTGTATGGACGGATGGATGTATGGTTCAATGGATGTATGGATGGGTGGATGTGTGGATGGTAGATGTATGGATGGATGGATGTATGAAGAGATGGACGTATGGATGTATGTATGTATGGATGAATGGT
>NW_017007674.1:0-203 GCF_001483705.2 Eufriesea mexicana | reverse complement strand
ATTGCTGGCCTGCCCAGAGCCAAGCGGAGAACATTAGAATGCAGTAGATCGCAGATTTCGGAGAACAGCAGGGTATAGCACAGTCTAGACTATCCTGTGCGAACTTGACCATACGTAACGTAAACAAACGTGGCTTAACCCAACCTAACCTGCCGAGGCAACTACTGCTGACATCGATAGAGAGGAGCAGAAAGTAACGGAGC
>NW_017007673.1:0-203 GCF_001483705.2 Eufriesea mexicana | reverse complement strand
GCTTGGCGAATATATCGCCTAACGCCTTCAATCCAATGGCATGTACAGTGATCTACTTGCCAGCGAATAGGTCTATTCAAAATCTATAACCTGCTATAGCATGGTGACTATATGGCCTAACGCCCTCAATCCAATGGCATGTACAGCCATCTACTTGCCAGAGATTAGGTCAAATCAAAATCTATAGCCTCCTACAGCTTGGT
>NW_017007672.1:0-203 GCF_001483705.2 Eufriesea mexicana | reverse complement strand
ATTTTAATAACAGTTTCGACAAATATCGTGGTGAGCAAGATATTCTACATAAATAAGGAGGAAAGATACTTTTGGTTTGTTATGGCCATTGCATTGCAATGTAGTCTGTCTGGAAAGTCCAATTTTACTGCCATTTTCGCCCAATATTGTGGTGAGCAAGCCTTTCTGCGTAAATAAGAAGGAAATATTCGATTGGCTTGCTA
>NW_017007671.1:0-203 GCF_001483705.2 Eufriesea mexicana | reverse complement strand
AGCATTGCAATGGCTATAGCATGCCAATAGAATCTTTTCTCGTTATTTATGCAACAAAATTTGCTCACCACGTTATTAGTCGAAGATGTCAATAAAATTGGATTTTCCAGTCAGATTCTATAGCATTGCAATGGCTTTACCATGCCAATAGTATCTTTTCTCCTTTTTTATGCAACAAAATTAGCTCACCACGATATTAGTCG
>NW_017007670.1:0-203 GCF_001483705.2 Eufriesea mexicana | reverse complement strand
TCCGAACTAAACGTAACCCAGCATAACCGAACTTACTATAACTCAACCAAACGTGCCGAGAAGGCCATTGCTCCCCTCCGCAGAGCCAAAACGAAAATATTGGAGCAGAGTGGAGCCCAGAAATCCAACCAATAGAAGTCAAGAGCACAAAAGTCAAAGCTATCCCATCTTAACCTAACCAAACCAAACCTAACCATGCGCAA
>NW_017007669.1:0-203 GCF_001483705.2 Eufriesea mexicana | reverse complement strand
TACGACTTTCGTGCTCTATTCCGGTGTTCGGAGGATTTCGACGCTCTACATTGCTGTACTGTTACCTGCTTGACTCTGGGGCGGCCAGTAATAGTGGTTTCGGCATATTAGATTTACTTAGGCTACGTTTGGTTAGGATATGTTAGTTTGGGTTGTGTTAGGGTTGCTTTGACGTTCGTGCCATAGACTGCAGTTCAGTGGAC
>NW_017007668.1:0-203 GCF_001483705.2 Eufriesea mexicana | reverse complement strand
CTGTAGAATCTGGCTGGAAAATACAATTTTATTGACATTTTCGACTAATATCGGGGTGAGCTAGCTTTCTTGCATAAATAAAGAGAAAAGATCCTTTTGCCGTGCTATTACCATTGCAACGTTATAGAATCTTCCTGGAAAATTCAATTTTACTGACATTCTCGACTAATATCGTGGTGAGCTAACTTCCTTGCATATATAAG
>NW_017007667.1:0-203 GCF_001483705.2 Eufriesea mexicana | reverse complement strand
ATGGATGGATGTACGGATGGATGTATTTACGGGTACATGGATGTGTGGATGTATGGATGTATCTATGGACGGATATGTGGATGGATGTGTGTACGGATGTGTGTATGTATGGATGTATGTATGTATGAATGTATGGATGTATGGATGTATTGGACGTATGGATGTTTGGTTGTAAGGATCTATGTATGTGTGGATGTAAGGAT
>NW_017007666.1:0-203 GCF_001483705.2 Eufriesea mexicana | reverse complement strand
CAACCATTTATCCATACATACATACATCCATACATCCACCATGCCACACATCCATCCATTCATATATCCACCCATCCATACATCCATCGAACCATGAAACCAACAATCCATACAAGCACCCATCCATACATCCATCGATGCATACATTTATCCACCCATACATACATCCATCCATACATCCATACATCCACACATGCATAAAT
>NW_017007665.1:0-203 GCF_001483705.2 Eufriesea mexicana | reverse complement strand
ATAGCGTGCCAATATAATCCTCCTCCTTGTTTATGCAAGAAAGTTAGCTCAGCACGGTACTAGTAGAAAAGGAGGATAAAATTGAACTTCCCATCCAGATTCTGTTGCATTGCAATGGCAATAGCACGCCAATAGAATCATTCCTCCTTACTTATGCGAGGAAGTTGGCTCACCACGATATTAGTCGTAAAAGTCAATAAAAT
>NW_017007664.1:0-203 GCF_001483705.2 Eufriesea mexicana | reverse complement strand
TGGATTGAAGGCGTTATGCGATCTATTCACCAAGCTATAGCAGGTTATAGATTTTGAACAGACCTATTCTCTGGCAGCTAGATGGCTGTATTTGCCATTGGTTTGAAGGCCTTGGGCGATCTATTCACCATTCTATAACCCGTTATTGATTTGGAATTGACCTATTCTCTGGCAAGTAGATGGCTGTACTTGCCAATGGTTTG
>NW_017007663.1:0-203 GCF_001483705.2 Eufriesea mexicana | reverse complement strand
CCGTATAAACTGCTTCTCGGCGTTCTTCTGCGACCTTTTGAGCTCTAGTATAATCTGATTGGCACTGGGGAGTCCAGCAATAGTGGTCTCTGCACGTTCGGATGTGATGGGTAACGTTTGGTCAGAGTATGATATGGCATCTCCGACTTTTACGCTATACACCGCTATTCGGTGGATCTCCGCGCCCTACGTTGCTCTAATAT
>NW_017007662.1:0-203 GCF_001483705.2 Eufriesea mexicana | reverse complement strand
AATGGCAAGAACAGCCATCTACTTGCCAGAGAATAGGTCTATTCAAAATCTATAACCTGCTATGCCTAGGTGAATAGATCGCCTAACGCCTTCAATCCAATAGCTAGTACAGCCAGCTACTTGCCAGGGAATAGGCCTACTCAAGTTCTATAATCTTTTATAACTTGGTGAATAGATCGACAACCGCCTTCAATCCAATGGCA
>NW_017007661.1:0-203 GCF_001483705.2 Eufriesea mexicana | reverse complement strand
ATGTATGTATGTATGGATCAATGATTGGTTGGATGGATGTATGGACGTTTGGATGTATGGATGGGTGGACGTATGGATGCATGTATGCATGGATGGATGTATGGATGGACGGGTGGCTGAATTGGTGGATGGATGGATGGATGTATGAGTGGATGTATGACTGTATTGATGGATGGATGTATGTATGGGTGTTTGTATGGATG
>NW_017007660.1:0-203 GCF_001483705.2 Eufriesea mexicana | reverse complement strand
AATAATTCTGTTGGCGTGCTATAGTCATTGCAATGATATAGAATGTATTTGGAAAATTCAAATATATTGACATTTTCGACTAATATCATGGTGAGCTATCTTTCAATCATAAATAAGGAGGAAGAATACTATTGGCGGGATATAGCCATTGCAATGATATATAATGTGGTTGGACAATTCAAATTTATTGACATTTTCGACTA
>NW_017007659.1:0-203 GCF_001483705.2 Eufriesea mexicana | reverse complement strand
TCGAATTTTTTCACTTATACACTTTATTTTTTTTATATATGAAATTTTTTTTCCCCGTAAAAAAGTCTTTGTTATTCGTCAGTTTAATGTTGGTAATAATATTTTGTTGATAGCGTCGACCGTAGCGAAGATCGTCCTTACAGTCGGTCCGAAGCGACGTGACTGGCGTTCGTCCCCTTCGGCCGGTTGGAAGCGATACGACT
>NW_017007658.1:0-203 GCF_001483705.2 Eufriesea mexicana | reverse complement strand
TCCACTAATGTGTTCTGCTTGGCTCTGTGGAGGCCAGTAGTTGCGTTCGCGTCACGTAATGTTTAGTAAGGTTACGTTCTATTATGATACGATTGGATAGGTTCGGAGGAGTAGCTTTAAATTAGTGCTGTTTTCTGCTATTACGTGGATCTGTGCTCCCTACAGCGCTCTAATAACTTCAGCTTACCTCTGTAAAGACCAGC
>NW_017007657.1:0-203 GCF_001483705.2 Eufriesea mexicana | reverse complement strand
CTTACGTAATCTAACTTAACATAACGTGCCGAGACTATTATTGCTGGCCTCCCCAGAGCCAAGAAGAGCATATAGGAGCATTCCGTATCGCAGAAATCCCGCGAAGAGCAGTGTATAGTACGAAAGTCGTAGCTACGCCTACCGAACCTAACATAGCCTAACATATCCAAACGTAACATAGCTCAAACTAACGTGCCGAGACC
>NW_017007656.1:0-203 GCF_001483705.2 Eufriesea mexicana | reverse complement strand
AGAGCAACGAAGAGCGTAGACATCTACCGAATAGCAGCGTATAGCACAAAAGCCAAAGATATCGTATCGTAGCCTAACCAAACGTAACATAACCAAACGCAACGCATGTAAGCCTAATGTGCCGCGACCGCTATTACTGACCACCCCAGTGTCGAACAGAGTATAGTAGAGCAATGAAGAGCGCAGAAATCCACCGACTAGTA
>NW_017007655.1:0-203 GCF_001483705.2 Eufriesea mexicana | reverse complement strand
TTGACTTTTGTGGTATACACTGCTATTCGGTGGATTTCTTCGCACTACTGTGATCTAGTATACGCTACTCTGCTCTTTGGGGGCCAGAAACAGTGGCCGCGGTGCGTTATGTAGGGTTATGTTACGTTTGGTTTGGTTAAGCTTGATTGTGTTAGGGTAGGATATCTTTGACTTTTGCGCTGTACACTGAAATGCGGTGGATT
>NW_017007654.1:0-203 GCF_001483705.2 Eufriesea mexicana | reverse complement strand
ACATCCATACAATCATCCATAGATACATCCATACAAGCATACATTCATGCATCCCCACATCTGAACATCAATACATCCATCCATCCATATATCCTGCCAACTACATAGTACCATCGATACATCCATTCTTCCATACACCTATACATCCATACATCCATACATCCATACATATATATATCCGTACATCCATTTACCCGTACATC
>NW_017007653.1:0-203 GCF_001483705.2 Eufriesea mexicana | reverse complement strand
ATTATTTAATTTGGATATCTCGCACACTGTTACATTATTTTAAATTTGATATATTAATTAACTTTATGCACTCGACGATTTTTTGGCTAGAGAAGGGTAGAAATTCAAAGATTCTCTATTTTTAAAAAACTGACGATACATTTCTGAGCAGTAAATAAAGAATTGTATAATAATAGAATTGCAGAATTATTTGATTTCGATAC
>NW_017007652.1:0-203 GCF_001483705.2 Eufriesea mexicana | reverse complement strand
AGCTAGACCTGGTTAGGGTTGAACTACAGAGTTCTGATCTGTTACTGTCTCTCGTACTGAGTTCATCGTCGTGGGTTCTTGGTTGCTAGTCTGGTCGTGATACTTGTCCTGTTTTCGTGAGATTTTTAGGAGAACTCTAATCGTGATTGCTGTCTCGGTGGTTTTATAAGTTTCGTCTGTTTACTGATCGGTCGGTGTAAAAT
>NW_017007651.1:0-203 GCF_001483705.2 Eufriesea mexicana | reverse complement strand
TTTGCGGATTCCAGTAATAGTGGTCTCGGCACGTTAGGTTTGGTTAGGCAACGTTTGGTTACGATATGTTCGTCTTGGTTAGGTTCTGATAGCTTTGACCTTCCTGGTATATACTGTTCCGTGGAGTTCTGCACTCTACCGTGTTCTACTATACTCTGCTTGCCTCTGGCGAGGACAGAAATATTGGTCGTTGCGTGTTCGGT
>NW_017007650.1:0-203 GCF_001483705.2 Eufriesea mexicana | reverse complement strand
TAGATCACTGTACTTGCCATTGGATTGAAGGCGTTAGGCGATATATTCACCAAGCGACAGCAGTTTGCAGATTTTGAATAGACATATTCTCTGGCAAGTAGATGGCTGTACTTACATTGGATTGAAGGCGTTCGGCGATATATTCACCAAGCTATAACAGATTATAGATTTTGCATAGACCTATTTTCTGGCCAGTGGATGTC
>NW_017007649.1:0-203 GCF_001483705.2 Eufriesea mexicana | reverse complement strand
TAGGATATATTCGGATTCTGTGCTTTTCACTGCTTTTCGCAGAATTTCTGCGCACTAATGTTCTCTAATGTGCACTGCCTGTCGCTGAGGAGGCTGTCGGTATTGGTCTCGTCACGTTCTGTTGTATTACTCTACGTTTGGGTAGGTTACGTGAGGTCATGTTATTTGAGGATACGTCTGACTTTTGTGCTCTACAATGCGAT
>NW_017007648.1:0-203 GCF_001483705.2 Eufriesea mexicana | reverse complement strand
ACTTTTGTGCTACAGACTGCTTTTCGGTGGATTTCTTTGCTCCATATTGCTCTACTGCACACTTCTCGACTTTCGGGATCAGAGAAATAGCGGTAGCGCACATTCGGTTGAGTTAGGTTGCGTTTGCTTCGATTATGTTGGGTTAGGTATGTTTGGTTTGGTTAGCTTTGACTTTCGTGCCATAATCATATTTCTCGGTGGAT
>NW_017007647.1:0-203 GCF_001483705.2 Eufriesea mexicana | reverse complement strand
TTCCGATATACACTGCGATTATATGGATTTCTGCGTTCTACTCTTCACTAACGAGTTCCGCTTCACGCTTGGGAGGCCAGCAACAGTAGTCGCGGCACGTTAGTGCAAGTTATGTTACGTTGTGTTATGATACGATTGGTTTTTTTTAGGAGAGGTTAGCTTTCACTTTAGTGCTCTGGTCTGCTATTATGTGCATCTGTGCT
>NW_017007646.1:0-203 GCF_001483705.2 Eufriesea mexicana | reverse complement strand
CTTCTGTGCTATACACGACTGATCGGTGACTTCGACGCTCCACTGTGATCTGATATGTTCAGCATGCCTCTGGAGAAGACAGCAATAGTGTTCTTGGCGCGTTATGCTCCATTAGGCAACGTTCGGTTGAGTTAGGTTTCGTCAGGTTAGGTTAGCATATCTTTGAGCTTTGTGCCAGAAACTGCAACCCCGCGGATGTATCT
>NW_017007645.1:0-203 GCF_001483705.2 Eufriesea mexicana | reverse complement strand
GGTTATAGATTTTGAATAGACCTATTCCCTGGCAAGTAGGTGGCTGTACTTGCCATTGGATTGCAGGCGATAGGCGATCTAATCAACAAGCTATATGAAATTATAGATTTTGAATGCACGTATTCTCTTGCAAGTAGGTAGCTGTACTTGCCATTGGATTGCAGGCGTTAGGCCAACTATTCACCAAGCTATGACAGATTATA
>NW_017007644.1:0-203 GCF_001483705.2 Eufriesea mexicana | reverse complement strand
TATCCAAACGTAACATAATCTACACTAACCTATCGTGACCTAACATAACCTAACCAAACCTAAGCTAACCTTACCTTACCTAACCTAACCTAACCTAACCTAACACAACGAAACATGACTTGGGCTGACCGGGCGTAACATGACCTCACCTGTCCTAACCTAACCTATCCTAACCCGACCGAACCTAACCGAACCCAACTTAA
>NW_017007643.1:0-203 GCF_001483705.2 Eufriesea mexicana | reverse complement strand
ACGATATTAGTCGAAAATGTCAATAAAATTACATTTTCCAGCCAGATTCTGTAGCAATGCAATAGCTATATCTCGCCAGTAGAATCTTTCCTCCTTACATGTGGAAGAAAGCTAGGTCACCACGATATTAGTCGAAAATATCAATAAAATTGAATTTTCAATCCAGATACTATAGAATTGCAATGGCTATATCTGGCCAATAG
>NW_017007642.1:0-203 GCF_001483705.2 Eufriesea mexicana | reverse complement strand
TGAGGACTTGCAGCGTTTTATTTCTTAGCTTTGGAAATATTTTTTCCTGATATTGCTTCCTGACGATACAGCCTTTATAGCTCACTGAATGGTTACCTTGGCAGTTATGGTACTTAGGGTTGTCAGTACGGCCCTTAATCGGGCAATCAGTGATGAGGTGATTTTGTGCACATTTTACGCAGAGACTGGAGTTTTGTTACAGT
>NW_017007641.1:0-203 GCF_001483705.2 Eufriesea mexicana | reverse complement strand
ATGGATGTATGCATGTATGGATGTATGGATGTATGGACGTATGGATGTACGAATGTACGGATGGACGTATGAATGGATTTATGTATTGACGGATGGATGTATGGATGTATGGATGTATGGATGGATGTATGGGTGGATTTATGTATGGATGTATGTATGGATATACGTATGGATGTATGTATGGTTGTATGGATGTATGGATG
>NW_017007640.1:0-203 GCF_001483705.2 Eufriesea mexicana | reverse complement strand
ACTGCAGTATTCGCGTTTACATCGAAGCCATAATTGTGGCAACTATCTCCCAACTATCGCGAAACGCATTAAAATGTAACATGGCGTGTAATATCCGACGGAGTGGACGGGACAGGCGATATCTGATGATGATTAAACGATGCAGTGATAACCACTTACTAATAAACAAAATCAACAGCCCATAAGAATCGATCGATGACCGA
>NW_017007639.1:0-203 GCF_001483705.2 Eufriesea mexicana | reverse complement strand
AATTGGCCTATTCAAGATCTAAAATATGTTATAGCTTGGTGAATACATCGCCTAACGTCTTCATTCCAATGGCATGTACAGCCATCTTCTTGCCAGAGAGTTGGTATATACAAATTTTTTAATCTGTTATAGCTTGGTGGATAGATCGCCAACCGCCTTCAATCCAATGGCAAGTACAGACACCTACTTGCCAGAAAATAGGT
>NW_017007638.1:0-203 GCF_001483705.2 Eufriesea mexicana | reverse complement strand
ATGGATGTATGGATGGATGTATGAACAGACATGTGTATGGATGTATAGATGCGTGTATGGAAGTGCGTGTGTATGGATGCATGTATGGATGGATGTATGGATGTATGCTCGGATGTATGTATGTATATATCTATGCATGCATGGATGGGTGTTTGTTTGGATGCATGTGTGGATGTACGGATGGATGTATGTGTGGATGTGTG
>NW_017007637.1:0-203 GCF_001483705.2 Eufriesea mexicana | reverse complement strand
CAAGTAGATGGCTGTACTTGCCATTGTATTGAAGGCATTAGGCGATCTATTCACCAAGCTATATCAGGTTAAAATTTTGAATAGACCAACTCTATGGCAAGTAGATGGCTGTAGTTGCAATTGGTTGCAGACGTTAGGCAACCTATTCTCCATGCTATAACAGATTATAGATTTTGAATAGACCTATTCTCTGGAAAGTAGAT
>NW_017007636.1:0-203 GCF_001483705.2 Eufriesea mexicana | reverse complement strand
TTTCATTTAGATACTTCCTACGCCGTTACATTATCTGAAATTTGATATGTTAATTAATATCGAACTTCGAAATTTTATCAAATGGCGACTGAAGGGCGCCTCTCGAGCGCAAAGGGTTTAAAAGGTATGAGTGTACCAAGTGATTTGACACTTAAATTTAAAGTTTCTCGAAATGTGGAGATAATCGATTTCTGCAGTGAATG
>NW_017007635.1:0-203 GCF_001483705.2 Eufriesea mexicana | reverse complement strand
GGATACGTTGGGTTAGGTTAGGTCTGGTTAGTTACGGTGAGGTCAGGTCAGGTCAGGTCAGGTTAGGTTAGGTCAGGTCAGGGCAGGTCTCGCCAGGTCATGCCAGGCCAGACCTGCTCGGGTTAAGTTAGGTTAGGTCGGATCAGGCCAGGCCACGCCAGGTAGGGCCACGACAGGAAAGGACAGTTCAAGTCAGTGCAGGC
>NW_017007634.1:0-203 GCF_001483705.2 Eufriesea mexicana | reverse complement strand
TCGGTGTCTCAAGACCAGTTTCGCCATCCTACACATATGTTACGTTATATATGTTTTTAATATGCTCGTATAATAGAAGCATTTATAGATAGTATCTTTTTATTCCAAAATGTGATCGTTCACCTACATGTTCTAGAAACCTAAACATCGTTTAGGGCAGAGATTCTTACCTGACAGTATTTGTGCGTCAAAGACAACTGGAT
>NW_017007633.1:0-203 GCF_001483705.2 Eufriesea mexicana | reverse complement strand
ATGAAATAGCTGTATTGCATTTATAAGTATGAAATATTCCATTGGCGCCCGATGGCCGTTACAGTGCTATAGAACCTAGCTGGAAAATTCAATTTTATTGAGATTTTCGAATAATATCGCGGAGACCTAACTTTCTTGCGTGTATAAGGAGGAAAGATTCTACTGGCGTGCTATAGCCATTGCAATGCTATAGAATCTGGCTG
>NW_017007632.1:0-203 GCF_001483705.2 Eufriesea mexicana | reverse complement strand
AGGCTATGGCCACTTGGCAGGAGCGCTGGCGAGCGACAGAGAAATGGCGAACAACGTTCGCCTACTTCAGCAGCATCCACGAGAGGGTCAAGAGTAAATGGATCCACGTGGACCACCATGCGACAATGTTCCTCGGCGGTCACGGTGACTTCAATAGCAAGCTGAAGTAGCTTAGCTGCAGCGAAAAGGAACTGTGTGAATGC
>NW_017007631.1:0-203 GCF_001483705.2 Eufriesea mexicana | reverse complement strand
TGTACCGAATACCAGCGTATACCACAAAGGTCAAATCTATCCATACCTAACCCAAAGTAGCATTCCGTAACCAAACGTAAGGTAACTTATCCTAACGGACCGAGACCACTACTATTGGCATCCGCAGAATCTAGTAGATGATAGTGGGGCCACGTAGAGCGCAGAGATCCGCCAAAGAGCAGTGTAAAACGCCAAAGTAAAAG
>NW_017007630.1:0-203 GCF_001483705.2 Eufriesea mexicana | reverse complement strand
AGATGATGTAGATTCCAAAGAAATTCTGGGGCAGCCTATGTATATTACGGTTATGGCTTGTGATATATACAATTGGCAATACCGTACTCAGTATATCCAACAACAGAGCACAGTTGCTGTTGGACTAATCTGTTCACTGCTGATATATATTCCATAGCAACTCCAGAATCAAAAATGCAGTCCTACTATCTCTCGAAATATTT
>NW_017007629.1:0-203 GCF_001483705.2 Eufriesea mexicana | reverse complement strand
CGGAAATGTCAATAAAATTGAGTTTTTCAGCCACATTCTAAAGCATTGCAATGGCTACTGCACCCCAATAGGATCTTTCCTCCTTGCTTATGCAAGAAGGTAAGCCCACCACGATTTTAGTCGAAAATGTCAACAAAATAGCATTTTCCAGCCACAAACTATATCATTGCAATGGCTATAGCACTCAAAAAGCAGCTTTCCTC
>NW_017007628.1:0-203 GCF_001483705.2 Eufriesea mexicana | reverse complement strand
AACCAATGGCAAGTATAGCCACCTACTTGCCAGAGAATAAGTCCATTCAAAATCTATTAGCTGCCATAGCTTGGTGATTAGTTCTCCTAACGCCTTCAATCCAATGGCAAGTACAGATATCTACTTGCCAGAGAATAGGAATATTCAATATCTATAACCTGTTATACCATGGTGAATAGATCGCCGAACGCCATCAATCCAAT
>NW_017007627.1:0-203 GCF_001483705.2 Eufriesea mexicana | reverse complement strand
TTACTCCCATTTCGAATGCACCGCAATCGAAATCAACGTTCAAAATAACGAGAAACTATTTATTATATCGGTTTATGCAAAACGCTCTGGCTGTAAAGGCTTCAGAGCCCAAATAAACAATTTATTCAAACTCTTGCACTTGCACAAATTAAATCGGAGTAACAACTTCAGAGGTATCTCGCTCCATGACTGAGTCAGTATTA
>NW_017007626.1:0-203 GCF_001483705.2 Eufriesea mexicana | reverse complement strand
TCTTTTGTTACGTAAGAATTTTTCATACGTTTGATAACCTCTGGATAACCTGATATTTGATAATCTCGCTTTACAAAATGGGTGTTGGCAACATACTTTTTGCAAGAAATCGAAGATACTTGAATTAGCAGCTAACAAGGCTTAAAGGTTAAACCTGTTTGGGGTTGCAATTATAAAACTTACCCTCACACTTTGTCTAAATT
>NW_017007625.1:0-203 GCF_001483705.2 Eufriesea mexicana | reverse complement strand
GGAGAATAGGTCCCCCAACGCCTTCAATTCCATGGCAAGTACAGCAACCTAGTCGCCAGAGAAGAGGTCTATTCAATATCTATAATCTGTTATAGCTTGGTGAATATATCGTCTAACGCCTCCAATCCAATATCAAGAAAAGCCATCCACTTGCCAGAGAATATGTCTATTCAAAATTTATAACCTGTTACAGCTTGGTGAAT
>NW_017007624.1:0-203 GCF_001483705.2 Eufriesea mexicana | reverse complement strand
ATGTCCTTCTTGGCTCTGGGGGTCCAGAAATAATGGCCTCATCGCGTTATGTTGAGCTACACTTCGTTTTCATAGTATAGGTTGGAGCAGGTTAAGTAAGGGGATCTTCCACTTTTGTGCTGTGCACTGCAGTGCCGTGAATACCTGCGCTCTGCTGAGATCTAGTGTATTCTTCTTGGGTTTGGGGAGGTCAGAAGTAGTGG
>NW_017007623.1:0-203 GCF_001483705.2 Eufriesea mexicana | reverse complement strand
TTTATTGACATTTTCGATTAATATCGTGGTGAGGTAGCTTTCGTGAATAAATAAGGAGGTAAGGTTCTATTGTCCAGATATAGCCATTGCAATGCTATAGAATATTTACGCAAAATTCAATTCTATTGACATTTTCGACCAATATCGTCGTGAGCTAGCTTTCTTGTATAAATATGGAGGAAAGGTACTATTGCCGTCCTATA
>NW_017007622.1:0-203 GCF_001483705.2 Eufriesea mexicana | reverse complement strand
GTAACGAATGTAACCCGTACCGCTCTAATAATCGAGCGTACCCCGTGCCGAACGAAATAGGTTATACCGAACCTCCTAGTCGTGGCCAATGTCGTTTCCAACACCGTTTCCAACGCCGTTTTCAACGCCGTTTTCAACGCCGTCGTCGTCGTCGTCGTCGTCGTCGTCGTCGTGCTCCTTTGGTCGTCGTCTTTGCCGTGGAG
>NW_017007621.1:0-203 GCF_001483705.2 Eufriesea mexicana | reverse complement strand
GGCTGCGGTACGTTGTGTATGTTTATGTTCCATTTGGTTTTGTTAGGAGAGCACAACTTTGACTTTTGTGCTGTACACTCCTATTCTTTGGACCCCTGCGCTCTTCTGTGCGCTATCGCATTCTGCTTGCCTCCGTGGACGCAAGGAGTAGTGCTCTCGGCACGTTATGTTCAGTTACGTTACGTTTGGTTGGGATAGGTTTG
>NW_017007620.1:0-203 GCF_001483705.2 Eufriesea mexicana | reverse complement strand
AACGTAGCATAAATTAACCTAACGTGCCGAAAACACTATTGCTGGCACCCTCAGAGCCTAGCAGCGCTTATTAGAGCAGAGTAGAGCGCAGAATTCCACCGAAAATCAGTTAGTAGCGCAAAAGTCGAAGATATCTTAAACTAACCTGACCTAACCTAATCAAACCATACGGAACATAATTTAACAGCGTGCCAAGATTACTA
>NW_017007619.1:0-203 GCF_001483705.2 Eufriesea mexicana | reverse complement strand
CTGTGTGGTTTTGCCATCGGTCCCGAGGGAAGCCGCCTCAGTCCCGGATACGTGTGGGGATCGTCGTGGTCGAGGTTCGGGACCGGTTAAAGTATTTGGGTCTCGTACTTCATAGCCGCTGGAGGTTCGACGAGCATTTGCTCGCGCTGGATCCACGTCTGGAAGGGACGGCAGGGGCGCTGTGTCACCTGCTCCACGACCTG
>NW_017007618.1:0-203 GCF_001483705.2 Eufriesea mexicana | reverse complement strand
TATACACGCACTCGTACCATCGTACGTGAATTTTGGCACACGGAGCTCAAAAGATGACAGCTAATGGAATTTCTATACCGAATATGATGAAATAATGCAAAAACGCATGATGTAGTATCTATGTAGTTGTCGCTACTGTCAATTGCTATTATCGTTTCCTTGTTTATGGATCAGTTCGCGATATTTGCAGATTTGCAATGTAC
>NW_017007617.1:0-203 GCF_001483705.2 Eufriesea mexicana | reverse complement strand
ATTCAATTTTATTGACATTTTCGTCTAATATCGTGGTGAGCTTACTTTCCTGCATAAATAAGGGGGAAAGATACAATTCGCGTGCTATAGTCACTACAATGATATAGAATCTGGCTGGAAAGTTCAATTTTATTGACACCTTCGACTAACATCGTGGTGAGCTAACTTCCTTGCATAGGTAAGGAGGAAAGATCCTTTTGGCG
>NW_017007616.1:0-203 GCF_001483705.2 Eufriesea mexicana | reverse complement strand
ATCTAAAGTATAAGAGTAAAATATAAAAAATATGGATATCGAGTGACAATTGTTAATAAAAATGGACAAAGGGTGATTGTACATTTAAAAATAAGTCGAAAAGGTAGAATAGAATTTTTTCGTACGAGCTTCCGTTTTCGAGAAAATTGAATTTGAAAATTCATGGGGCGCGCGCAACTTTAATCGCATTTCGTAACTTTCCT
>NW_017007615.1:0-203 GCF_001483705.2 Eufriesea mexicana | reverse complement strand
CCTGTCAATTTGACAGGTGTCCTTAGAAATAGGTACACAGATAGCGTGCGTAAACCTAGTGTTAAGTCGAAAAATAATTCGTTTTAAAGGCTAGGACTTTTCGTATATTACTTTTAAGATTTCAGACTGCTATTTAGGACGAAAAAAATTGATTTTTTCAACATTTCAAACTGTACTGCCCACTTAAATCTGTTCAAAGTTTG
>NW_017007614.1:0-203 GCF_001483705.2 Eufriesea mexicana | reverse complement strand
CGAAAATTTATCCCTTCGACGATTTTATTTTACAAAATTATACAAGGATCGTTTTCCTTCACCACTGATCGTTTCGTTAAGGATGTAATCGATCTCCATCGCGATCCAAAAATGCAAATGGACCTGGAAAAGTTCAGACTCCAGGGTGGCCAGCTTCGAGACAAAGGTTCGAACAAAAATCTATTCTCGCATGATCCATTGAA
>NW_017007613.1:0-203 GCF_001483705.2 Eufriesea mexicana | reverse complement strand
CAGTAATTACGTTTCATAACAAAATTGTGAAAAGGTGTTCTCATAATCACTCTAAGTCTTAATCTCCACGCATGACTCATGCTGTAGTCTATAGAAAACACTATGCATATAGGGAATAAACTGTTAAAAGGTGAATTAAGAATCTTTTTGTAGCGATTGATCGTCCAAAGAGTGATTTCTGCGCGAAATTCCACGTCCTTGCC
>NW_017007612.1:0-203 GCF_001483705.2 Eufriesea mexicana | reverse complement strand
GTCTTCAACCAATGGCAATTACAGCCATCTTCATGCCAGAGAATTGGTCTATTCAAAATCTATGACCTGTTATAGCTTGGTGAATAGATCGCCTCTCGCCTTCAATACAATGGCTAGTACAGCCATTTACTTGCCAGAGCATAAGTCGATTCAAAATATATAAGCTGTCATATCTTGGTGATTAGATCGCATAACGCCTTCAA
>NW_017007611.1:0-203 GCF_001483705.2 Eufriesea mexicana | reverse complement strand
ATAGAATCTGGCTGGAAGGTTCAATTTTATTGACAGTTTCGACTAATAACGTGGTGAGCTGCCCTTCTTGCATAAATAAGCAGGAACGATTCTATCGGCGTGCTATAGCCTCTGAAATGCTGTAGAATCTGGCTGGAAAGTTCTATTTTATTGACATTTTCGACTGATATAGTGGTGAGCTAACTTTCTTGCATAAACAAGGA
>NW_017007610.1:0-203 GCF_001483705.2 Eufriesea mexicana | reverse complement strand
CCTAGCCAAAAAATCGTCGAGTGCAAAGGGTTAGCCTACGCTTCACCTCCACGTAGGGACCACGCAACTTAATTTTCTTACCCAAAATAATTTTTCCATTTGCTTCTAGAAAATATTGATCGATCTATAATTTATCTTTCTTGGCAATAGCCGATTCGCGATTTCTTTTGGTACCCTACAATAATATACACACGTCACATAAC
>NW_017007609.1:0-203 GCF_001483705.2 Eufriesea mexicana | reverse complement strand
TCTACAGTGTTATAATATTCTCTGCCTTGCTACGGGAATTCCAGAAACAGTGGCAACAGGGCGCTAGTTTGTGTTATGTCGCGTTTGGTTACGTTACATTTGTATGAGTTACGCTAGGACATCTTCGTGTTTCGCGATATTCACTACCATTGTTTGGACCTCGGCTCTCTACTCTCCTCTAATAAGCCCTGCTTCGCGGTGTG
>NW_017007608.1:0-203 GCF_001483705.2 Eufriesea mexicana | reverse complement strand
GTAACCTATCTCCACCTAAAGTGCCGCGACAATTATTGCTGGCCTCCACAGAGCCAAGCAGAAGACAATAGTGGAGAGCACAACGCAGGAAACCATGGAATCGCAGTGTACATCAGAAAAGTGAAAGCTACACTAGCCTGATCCATGCGAACAGAACATAACGAAACGTGGCATAGCTCAACCTAACTTGCCGAGGTCGCTAT
>NW_017007607.1:0-203 GCF_001483705.2 Eufriesea mexicana | reverse complement strand
TGACCTTACCTTATCTGACCTGACCTGACCTGACATGACCTGATCTAACTTGACCAGACCTTGACTGACCTTGCCTGACCTGGCCTGACATGAACTAACCTGAACTGACATCATCTTACCTTACCAGACCTGACATGACCGGGCTGAACTGACCTGACCTGACCTGACTTGACCTGACCTGATCAGACCTGACCTGACCTGAC
>NW_017007606.1:0-203 GCF_001483705.2 Eufriesea mexicana | reverse complement strand
TGATAATGGCTGTACTCCGTATGGTGTCGTCAATTGTCAATACCTCGCGGGTCAGTGAATCTGCATTTTGTAATTCCCGAATTGTTGCACAGTTTAAATCATCACAGAACAGATTAATCCAACGGCCACTGTGCTATTGCGGTGGATGTAATATGCACCGTACTTTCAACTCTATATTTCACATGCCATAACCTTACCATGCG
>NW_017007605.1:0-203 GCF_001483705.2 Eufriesea mexicana | reverse complement strand
CTGCATTGCGACTGATTTTTGCACACTACTGTGCTCTAGTACCTCCTGCTTGTCTCTATAGGGTCCTGTTGCAAGGGCCAGGCCATGTTAGGTTGAGTTAGTCTGCGTTCGGGTGTTTTGCGTTTGGCTAGGTTAGGAGGGGCTACATTGACGTCTGTGGTATTCACTGCTCTTCGGTAGATTTCTGCGCTCTAATGTGCTCT
>NW_017007604.1:0-203 GCF_001483705.2 Eufriesea mexicana | reverse complement strand
AGTAGATGGCTGTACTTGCCATTGGATTGAAGGCGTTAGGCGATCTCTTCACCAAGCTATAACCGGTTATAGATTTTGAATAGAATTATTCTCAGGCAAGGAGATGGCTGTACTTGCCATTGGATTGAAGGCGTTAAGATATCTATTCACCAAGCTGTAACAGGTTATAGATTACGAACAGACCCCTTCTCTGGCAAGTAGAT
>NW_017007603.1:0-203 GCF_001483705.2 Eufriesea mexicana | reverse complement strand
AATTTTTTAAAATACTTTTATAACATTTCCTAAGTCACACGTACCAAATTTCAAAAATTCCCTCAAATTCCTAAGTCTCTAAATTTTTAAAATGCTTCCACATAATTTCCTAAATTATACGTATCAAATTTAAAAAATATCCGAAGTTCCTAAAATTTTCTAAATTTCCCAATTTCGCAAATTTTTTAAAACACTTCTGCAAC
>NW_017007602.1:0-203 GCF_001483705.2 Eufriesea mexicana | reverse complement strand
GTTACGTTCCGTTAGGTTGGGTTCGGCTAAGTTTGGTCAGTATAGCTTTAACTTTCGCTTTGTTCACTACTATACGGTGGACTTCTGCGCTCTACTGTGCTATAGCTTGTCCTGCTTGGCTCTGGAACGGGCATTAATAGAGGTCTCGGCACGTTGGGTTGAGTTAGTCTATGCTTGGCTATGCTGTGTTGGTTTGGGTTTGG
>NW_017007601.1:0-203 GCF_001483705.2 Eufriesea mexicana | reverse complement strand
TGGCTATAGCTGGCCAAAAGAATCTTTCCTCCTTATTTATGCACGAAAGCTACCTCACCACGAAATTAGTCCAAAATGTCAATAAAATTGAATTTAGCAGCCAGATTCCATAGCACTGCATTGGCTATAGCACGCCAATTGCATCTTTCCTCCTTATTTATGCATGGATGTCTGCTCACCACGATATTAGTCGAAAATGTCAA
>NW_017007600.1:0-203 GCF_001483705.2 Eufriesea mexicana | reverse complement strand
AAGCTTCATATAGGTGTTGCACGCGACTTAAAATGCACCTAAAAATGGTCCCCGACTATGGAACAAAATATTCCAGCCCTGTGTGAAAGTTCGTCGATTAATTTTGAGGTTAAGGATCTCGTATGACCGTTTCACGCCCGACAAATACGCCTGCAACGCGTCGACAACCGAAAATGGCACCCGGAGTGCCCAAAATTGGTACC
>NW_017007599.1:0-203 GCF_001483705.2 Eufriesea mexicana | reverse complement strand
TAAAAATAAACTTATGGTTCAACCATATATAAGACGTCGTCTATTTATGCCAATTTTAAATTTTAATACGTGCATTTCACATGGTCAACTAAAATTTCCTTATCAAATCACGTTACATCAGCCCCAAAAATGCATCCTAAAAATCCGAAGATTTTTCACAGCACCCTGCAACCCCTGCAGCCGAGAGAAGCCGAAGCCAATGC
>NW_017007598.1:0-203 GCF_001483705.2 Eufriesea mexicana | reverse complement strand
GGAGGCCAGCCATAGAGGTGGCGGCACGTTAGGTGTGGTCAGGCTACGATCATTTATGTTACGGTTTGCTATATTTGCAGGGTATGACTTTGTCTTTAATAGTCTGGTATCAGGCGGATTCCTGAGCCCCACAGCGCTCCAATATTTTCAGCTGGTCTCCAGGAAGGCCAGCAATAGTGGTCATGGCACGTAAGGTTGAGTTA
>NW_017007597.1:0-203 GCF_001483705.2 Eufriesea mexicana | reverse complement strand
CATTGCAATGCTACATAATCTGCCTGGAAAATTCAATTCTATTGACACTTACGACCAATACAGCGGTGAGCTAATTATGCAGCATAAAAAAGGAGGATAAATTCAATTGACAAGCTATAGCCATTGCAATGCTATAGAGGTTGACTGGAAAATTCAATTTTATTGACATTTTCGACTAATACCGTGGTGAGCTAATTTTGTTG
>NW_017007596.1:0-203 GCF_001483705.2 Eufriesea mexicana | reverse complement strand
TATCCTGCTTGGATCTGGCGAGGGCAGCAATGGAAGTGTCGGCACGTTAGGTTGAGTTAGGTTACGTTTGGTTAGTTCAGGTTATGTTAAGTGCGATAGTGGTAACTTCGACTTCCGTGATGTAAACTGTTTTTTCGGTGGGTTTCTGCGCTCGGCCGTGCTCTACTTTATTCTGCTTGGCCCTGGGGAGGCCACCAATAGTG
>NW_017007595.1:0-203 GCF_001483705.2 Eufriesea mexicana | reverse complement strand
CAGAGACCACCATTACTGGCTTCTCCAGAGCCGAGCAGAACATGCTAGAGCACAGCAGATCGCAGATATCCACCGAAGAGCAGTGTATATGACAAAAGTCGAAGCCAGCCTTACCAAGATTAACCTAACCTCACATAAAAAAGCGCAACGTATCTGCAACAAACGTGTCACGGCCACTATTGCTGACCACCCGAGATTCAAGC
>NW_017007594.1:0-203 GCF_001483705.2 Eufriesea mexicana | reverse complement strand
ACATTTTCGAATGATATCGGGATGAGCTAACTTTCTTGCATAAATGAGGAGGAAAGATTCTATTGGCGAGCTATGGCCATTGCAGTGAAATAGAGTATGGCTGGAAAATTCTATTTTATTGACATTTTCGAATAATATCGTAGTTCGCTATCTTCGTTGCATAGATATGGAGGGAAGATTCTATTGGCGTGCAATAGCCACTG
>NW_017007593.1:0-203 GCF_001483705.2 Eufriesea mexicana | reverse complement strand
AAGGCTCAAAAATATTCTAACATAACCTGACACAACTTACCCTAACCAAACGTAATCAAACAAAACCTGTCGTGCCACAACAACTGCTGCTGGCCTCCAGAGAGCAGAGCAGATTATATTAGCCGAATGTACAGCGCTGTAATCCGTCGAAGAGCAGCGTACGGCACAAGAGTCTAAGCTATCCTATCATAACGAAACCAAAC
>NW_017007592.1:0-203 GCF_001483705.2 Eufriesea mexicana | reverse complement strand
GAAAATGTCAATAAAATTTATTTTTCCAGCCAGATTCTATGGCATTGGAACGGCTGTAGCACGCCAACGGAATTGCTTCTCCTTACTTATGCAAGGGGGTTACCTCACCACGATATTGCACGAAAATGTCAATAAAATTAAATTTTCCAGCCAGATTCTGTAGGACTGCGACGGGTATAGCACGCCAATAGTATCTTTCCTCC
>NW_017007591.1:0-203 GCF_001483705.2 Eufriesea mexicana | reverse complement strand
CAGCAGAACACAGGAGTACATAGAACATCTCAGTCGAGCACAAAAGTCGAAGATACACTGACCTAACCCACCTTAACTTAACCTAGTCTCACGTTATCTAACTCAACCGAACGTGCCGCGACCAGTATATATCGTCTCCCCATTGTCAAGCAGAGCCTACTAGTTAAGTGTGGAGCGTAGGAATCCAAAGAATCCTAGCGTGC
>NW_017007590.1:0-203 GCF_001483705.2 Eufriesea mexicana | reverse complement strand
AAATTTTTTGCGATTCGAATAATTTTAGACTTCAAATGTTTGGAATTCAGGTCACTTGAGAGTTCAGATTCTTTAAAATTTGAGTCTCATGAAATCTCAGGTATTTGAAATACCAATATTTTAAGAATTTAGTTCTTGATCGATACGTTACTCACGCGATCATTTAGAATTCTGTTATTCCGAGGCTAGAAAGCTCGCAGGAA
>NW_017007589.1:0-203 GCF_001483705.2 Eufriesea mexicana | reverse complement strand
GATTTTGTATAGACCTATCCTCTGGCAAGTAGATGGCTGTACTTGCCATTGGATTGAAGGCGTAAGGCGCTGTATACACCAAGATATAACAGATTATAGATATTGAATAGACCCATTCCCAGGCAAGTAGGTGGCTGTACTTGCCATTTGATTGAAGGCGTTATGCCAACTAATCACCATTCTATAACAGTTTATAGATTTTG
>NW_017007588.1:0-203 GCF_001483705.2 Eufriesea mexicana | reverse complement strand
GATATCTACCGAATGGCAGTGTACAGCACAAGAGTCAAAACTATCCTAGCCTTACCTAGCCAAGCACAACATAACCTAACTCAACCTAACGTGCCTAGAACATTGTTGCTGACGTCCCCAGAGTCAGGCAGAATATATTGGAGGAGAGTAGGGCATAGATATCAATAGAATCGCAGTGTACAGCAGAAAAGTGAAAGATATCC
>NW_017007587.1:0-203 GCF_001483705.2 Eufriesea mexicana | reverse complement strand
ACAGGTCAGGTCAGGTAAGGCCGGTTAAAGTCAGGACAGGTCAGGTCAGGTCAGGTCAGATGCAGTCAGTTCAGGTCAGTTCAGGTCAGGCCAGGCCTGGCCAGATTATATATGATCATGTCAGGTCAGGTCAGACCAGGCAGGTAAGGTCAGGCCAGGTCAGGTCAGGTCAGGTTAGGTCAGTTCAGGTCATGCCATGTCAG
>NW_017007586.1:0-203 GCF_001483705.2 Eufriesea mexicana | reverse complement strand
TGCTTGGCTATGTGGATGCCAAAAGCATTAGTCTCGGCACGTTAGACTTAGTTATTTTGCGTTCGATTATGTTACGTTTGGTTAAGTTAGGAGAGGGTAGCTTTGGCTTTTGTGCTGTACACTGACATTCGGTGGTTTTCTACGACCATCATTGCACTGCTATACTGTGCTCGACTATGGGGAGAACAGTAATAGCGGTCGTG
>NW_017007585.1:0-203 GCF_001483705.2 Eufriesea mexicana | reverse complement strand
ACCGAACGTTGCATGACGCCAACTAACGTGACGCGGACATTATTCCTGGCGTCCACAGAGACCTGCAGAGCGCGAGAGAGCACAGTAGAGCGCAGAAGCCGATAGAACAGCTGCATATTGCAGAAAAATGAGTGATGTCGTAACCTAACGCAAACAAGCCTACCCTAACCAAGCGTTGCACAACTCAACCAGACGCGCCGCGG
>NW_017007584.1:0-203 GCF_001483705.2 Eufriesea mexicana | reverse complement strand
TATCATTATAGTCGCAATTACTCAATAATTTTTGAGATATTTGCGATTAAAGTTTTATTAGTTACTTAATTACAGATTTATTCCAAACATATTTCGGGTTGAGTCGTAGCGTAACGGCGACGATCGAGAATTGATATATCGGAGGACCGGGGTTCGATTCCCGGTCCCATGGTTTTCTAAAATATTTTTTATTTTGTATTCAT
>NW_017007583.1:0-203 GCF_001483705.2 Eufriesea mexicana | reverse complement strand
TCCATCCATCCATCCGTCCATTCATCCATCATTCCATACACCCATCCATCCATTCATCCATCGTTCCATACTCATACCCATCCGTACATCCATCCAACAATCCTTCAATCTATCATTACATCCATACATACACCAATGCGTACATACATACAGCCACATATCCATACATTCATGCATCCATACATACATCCATAGATCCGTAC
>NW_017007582.1:0-203 GCF_001483705.2 Eufriesea mexicana | reverse complement strand
CCAACGATAGTGGCCTCGGCACGTTATGACGAGTCATGTTACGTTCTAATAGGTTGGGTCAGGCTATGTTTGGTAAGTGTAACTTTAACTTTTGCGATGTACACTGCTATTCGGTAGATTTCTGCTCTGCACTGTTCTCAAGTATATCCTGCTTGGCTCTGGGGTGGGCAGCAATAGAGGTCTCGGCACGATAGTTTGTGTTA
>NW_017007581.1:0-203 GCF_001483705.2 Eufriesea mexicana | reverse complement strand
AGCTAACGTGCCGCGAACACAATTTTTGGCGTCCCCAGAGAGAAGCAGAATATTATAGAGCAGAGTGGAGACCAGAATTCCATAGAATAGCAGTTTAAAGCACAAACGTCAAAGCTATGCTGGCCTAACCCTGAGAAACTTATCACAACTTAACGTGATCAGTATCAGCCTAAAGTGCCGCGACCAGTATTGCTGGCCTCCAT
>NW_017007580.1:0-203 GCF_001483705.2 Eufriesea mexicana | reverse complement strand
GGTCGTTCAAAGTCTCATTAATGATTAAGATATTGGATTGGGATTGTTAGTTCTTTGATTAATCAAATGCATTTGTTTTATGCTTGATATATATATATGAGCAGTGACATTTTAGAAAATTGAGACAAGATGGCTACTCGATATTTGTATCGACTTGGTCGTTGAAAGTCTCATTGATGATTAAGATATTGGATTGGGATTGT
>NW_017007579.1:0-203 GCF_001483705.2 Eufriesea mexicana | reverse complement strand
CCCCCTTATATATGCAAAAAAGTTAGCTCACAACGATGTTAGTCGAAAATGTCAATAAATTTGGATTTTCCGAACAAATGCTATATCAATGCTGTGGCTACAGCACGCCAATAGTGTCTTTCCTCCTTATTTATGCAAGTAAGTTTGCTCACCACAATAGTAGCCGGAAATGTCAATAAAATTGAGTTTTTCAGCCACATTCT
>NW_017007578.1:0-203 GCF_001483705.2 Eufriesea mexicana | reverse complement strand
GCATTCGCACTAATAAAACCAAATCCACAGGTTCGAAGGCCAGGTCGGTCGGAAAAACCCTGGTGATGAGTCAGGCCCTTAGCACGACCATATTTGGTCATGTTGGTGGAGGCTTTTGGAAAATGTGTACATGCCTGGGAATAAAAGAAGGCAAAATGTGGTTAGTGGACAGTTCTTTGGGGACCGTGCTTTGCAGATAGTTC
>NW_017007577.1:0-203 GCF_001483705.2 Eufriesea mexicana | reverse complement strand
GGTTAGGATTGGCTGCTTTGACTTTTGTGATATTCACTGCCACACGGTGGATTTCTGCGTTATAATGCGCTTTAATATGCTCTGCATGGCTCTGGCGTGACCAGTAATAGTGATCTCTGCACGTTAGGTGCGCTATGTTACGTTTCGCTAGGTTAGGTTGTTAAGGTTCAGTTAGGATTTCTTTGACTTTCGCGGTAAACTCT
>NW_017007576.1:0-203 GCF_001483705.2 Eufriesea mexicana | reverse complement strand
TGCGATATAGCCTTTGGAATGCTGTAGAACATGGCCAGAATATTCAATCTTACTGACATTTTCAGCTAATATCGTGGTGACCTAACTTTCTTGCATGTGTACGGGGGAAAGATTCTACTGGATAGCTATAGCCATTGCAGTGCTAAAGAATCTGCTTCGAAAATTCAATTTTATTGACATTTTCGACAGATATCGTGGCGAGC
>NW_017007575.1:0-203 GCF_001483705.2 Eufriesea mexicana | reverse complement strand
TTGCGTTGCGTCACGTTACCTTCGGTTAGGTTGATTCAGGCCATGCTTGGTCAGGATAGCTTTAACTTTTGTGCTGTACACTGCTATTCGGTGTATCTCTGCACTTTACTGTGCTCTAGTATGACCTGCTTGTCTCTGGAAAGGGCAGTAATGGCGGTCTCGGCACGTTAGGTTCTGTTATGCTATGTTTGTCTATGTTATGT
>NW_017007574.1:0-203 GCF_001483705.2 Eufriesea mexicana | reverse complement strand
AAAGCCATCTCGACCAGACGTATCCTAACCCAACCAAAGCGAAGGGAACTTAACTCGACCATGTGTGACACGAACATTAATGCTGGACGCCCCAGGGACAAGAAGAATATATTAGAGCAATGTAGAACTCAGAAGTCCACCGAGCAGTAGTGTATAGTACAAAAGTCAAAGCTACCTCCTCCTAACGTAGCCAAACGTAATAT
>NW_017007573.1:0-203 GCF_001483705.2 Eufriesea mexicana | reverse complement strand
CCACGATATTACTCGAAAATGTCCATAAAATTGAACTTTCCAGGCAGATTCTATTACATTGCAGGGGCTATAGCACGAGAATATAATCTATCCTCCTTATTCATGCAAGAAAGCTTGCTTACGACGATATTAGTAGATAATGTCATTAAAATCGAACTTTCCAGTCAAATTCTATAGCATTGCAATTGCTATTGCACGCCAAA
>NW_017007572.1:0-203 GCF_001483705.2 Eufriesea mexicana | reverse complement strand
AATCCGCCGAAAACCAGTGTTTGGCGCAAAAATCAAAGAAATCATAACCGAACCTTCCCAGCCCAAACTATTGTTGGCCACCCCGGAGCCGATGAGGATTTATTAGAGCACTGTACATGGCAAGAGTCCACCGAATAACCGCGTATGTCAGAAAAGCCTAATCCATTCTATCCTAACTTGACCGAACGTAACGTAAGCAAACG
>NW_017007571.1:0-203 GCF_001483705.2 Eufriesea mexicana | reverse complement strand
AGACGGAAAACGTTAGGTTATGTTACGTTTGGTTAGGTTAGGATAAGATGGTTTTGACTTTTAAGTTATACACCGCCCGTTCGTCTATTCGTGCGCTCTACAGTTCTCTAATATGCTCTGCTTATCTCTGGGGAGGCCAACAATTTTATTCTCCTCGCGTTATATTAAGTTAGGCTACGTTAGGTTAGGTTAGGTTAGGACAG
>NW_017007570.1:0-203 GCF_001483705.2 Eufriesea mexicana | reverse complement strand
CATTGCTATGGTTATAGCACGCCAAAAGGATCTTTCCTCCATACCAATGCAAGGAAGCTAGCTAACCACGATATAAGTCGAAAATGACAATAAACTTGAACTTTCTAGCCAGATTCTATAGCATTGCAACGGCAATATCACGCCAATAAAATCTTTCCTCCTTATTTATGCCTGAAAGTTAACTCACCACGATATTAGTCGAA
>NW_017007569.1:0-203 GCF_001483705.2 Eufriesea mexicana | reverse complement strand
TTTAGTTTGAACACTAATTTTTACAAAAAAATACTAAAATATTTACAGTAGTACTTTTTCATTTTGGAAAACAAAACCAAACAACAACAAAATTTTATTAATCTTTCCAGTATCACCAAGAGAGTATAAAGGATCAATAATGAATAATATAGTCCTATGTTCATTCCTTGCAATAATGATTATATTGTGATATATCTGTTTTT
>NW_017007568.1:0-203 GCF_001483705.2 Eufriesea mexicana | reverse complement strand
AGTCCTGCGATTCGGGGACCTGACCCGGAAGGAGAAGTCTTTTCCACCCCTGAGCTTGGCGTGAAGGGAGTTTTCTTCTCCTTCGGAGTAGGCCCTTGCCTTTCAGATGAGCTTAAAAGGGCCTATTCTAGAAGATAGAGGCAGTTCAATTGCTAATTCAGTTGTTAGTTAGTTTGAAGTCAGTATGAGTTGTTCTTGAAGAG
>NW_017007567.1:0-203 GCF_001483705.2 Eufriesea mexicana | reverse complement strand
TGCCGAGACAACGATTACTGGCCTCCACAGAGTAGAGCAGATTACAGTGGAGCAATGTAGAGCATAGGAATCCAGCGATTAGCAGTGTATAGCTCAAAAGCCTATGCTACCCGATCCCAAACTATCCAAATGTGATAAATCCAAACGTAACATTGCTTCACCTAACGCGCTGAGGCCAATATCACTTGAATCGCCAGAGCCAG
>NW_017007566.1:0-203 GCF_001483705.2 Eufriesea mexicana | reverse complement strand
TCATTTTCGACTAATATCGTTGTGAGCTAACTTTCTTGTATAAATAAGGAGGAAAGATACAATAGCCGTGCTATAGCCATTACAATGCTGTAGAATCTGCCTCGAAAATTCATTTTTAATAACAGTTTCGACTAACATCTCTGTGTGGTAACTTTCTTGTATAAATAAGGAAGAAAGATACTATTGCCGTGCTATAGCCATTA
>NW_017007565.1:0-203 GCF_001483705.2 Eufriesea mexicana | reverse complement strand
CAGAAAAGTCCAAGATATTCAAACCTAACCCAAAGCAATGTAACCTAACCTAAAGTAAGCAAATTCAATGTAAAGTGCTACGACCGCTACTGCTGGTCTCCCCAGAGACGAGCAGAGTATAGCAGAGAAATGAAGGGCGAAGAAATCCACTGAATAGCAGTGTATAGCACAAAAGTCAATGTTATCCTAACCAAACCGGTCCT
>NW_017007564.1:0-203 GCF_001483705.2 Eufriesea mexicana | reverse complement strand
AAGAAAGATAGGTCACCACGATATCAGTAGAAAACGTCAATAGAATTGAATTTTGCTGCCAGAACCTATAGCATTGCCATTTCTATAGCACGCCAATTGCATATATCATCCTCATTGAAGCAAGAAAGTTAGATCACTATGATATTATTCGAAAATGTCAATAAAATTGTATTTTCCTGGCAGATTCTATAGCATTGCAATGG
>NW_017007563.1:0-203 GCF_001483705.2 Eufriesea mexicana | reverse complement strand
CATCCATACATCCATACATTCTTACAACCTTACATTCATACATACATACATCCATACACACATTCTTCCATACACCTATAGATCCAAACGTCCATCCATCCATGCATCCATCCATTCATACATCCGTACATTCATGCATACATACATCCAAAAATCCATCCATACACACCTTCATCCATCCATACGTCCATCAATCCATACAT
>NW_017007562.1:0-203 GCF_001483705.2 Eufriesea mexicana | reverse complement strand
CTGACCGCTGAAATCCACGGAATAGCAGTGTATATCACAAATGTCAAAGCTATCCCAGCCGAAACTATCCAAATATATCACAACACATCACAACATTACTCAATCTAACTTGCCTAGACCGTTATTGCTGACCTACCCATAGCAATGCAGAACACATTAGAGCACAGTAGAGCGCAGAATTCCACAGAAAAGCGGTGCATAGC
>NW_017007561.1:0-203 GCF_001483705.2 Eufriesea mexicana | reverse complement strand
TAATAAATTTATCTTAAATTTCACCTACGTCTCATCTATGTACTCTCATTTAATTTTTAAATGTTTCTAGAAATTCTACAAATACAGCACACTGGTATCATCATCATCGTCGTATTATAATGGTATTCATAACCGAATTGAAAATTTCCTTTGATCGTCATTACGTATATAATCCTGGCGTCGTCCAGGTATCACGGCGCCAT
>NW_017007560.1:0-203 GCF_001483705.2 Eufriesea mexicana | reverse complement strand
TACAAATTCTTCTTTCTTACTGGATATTTTTTAATACGTCATAGCATCGTCTGGAAATGGCTTCTGCAACTTGATCGAAAATTCCACCGCGTTAATTCACACTTAACGGAGAAACAAACCGAAGGTAAAGCGTTGAATTTAACATGTGGACCAGTGAAAAATATATCCAGAGGAAACGGGAAATGGAGAAGAAAATTTACCAA
>NW_017007559.1:0-203 GCF_001483705.2 Eufriesea mexicana | reverse complement strand
GTCTATAGAATCTTCCCTCTTCATTTATGCAAGAGAGTTAGCTCACCACGATATTAGTCGAAAATGTCAATAAAATTGAACTTCCCATCCTGATTCTATAGCATTGCAATGGCAATAGCACGCCGATAGAGTCTTTCTAACTTATTTATGTAAGAAAGATAGCTCACCGCGATATTAGTCGAAAATGTCAATAAAATTGAGTT
>NW_017007558.1:0-203 GCF_001483705.2 Eufriesea mexicana | reverse complement strand
TATCGCATTGTACCCCTTGATAGCTTGGAATTTGAAAGTAACGCGATTCTAATGCCCATTTTGAAGATTTCAGCCTCGTGTACCGAATTTTCAGTTAAACGTTCGTTGTCAAATATTTGCTGACAGTTTTTAGTATCGTGGGATCCCGATAACGCGTTAATATGACAATTATTGATGGCTAGAAAATAATTTTGAGGTAGGTA
>NW_017007557.1:0-203 GCF_001483705.2 Eufriesea mexicana | reverse complement strand
AAGAAAGTTGGCTCACCACGATATTAGTGGAGAATGTAAATGAATTTGGATTTTCAAACCACATTCTATATTATTGCAACGGCTATTGCAGGCCAATAGTATCTTTCCACCTTATTTACGGAAGAAAGTTAGCTCAACAAAATATTAGTCGAAAATGTTAATAAAATTGAATTTTCCAGGAGGATTCTACAGCATTCCAGTGC
>NW_017007556.1:0-203 GCF_001483705.2 Eufriesea mexicana | reverse complement strand
AGGTTTTTGGGATATACATATATATTCTTGCTATTGTGGCGGCTAAGATTCCGCCACTACGCCCATGCAAAAGGAGCAGGCATATTAGGGTGGAGTGTGCACTGGGGGTGTCTCCGAAACATACCAGCAGTCACTGGAGGCCAGCAGGCATTGTCCCCGGGATGGTATTGGCTATCGTCAATGTCATGCCGGGGATTAGTTTG
>NW_017007555.1:0-203 GCF_001483705.2 Eufriesea mexicana | reverse complement strand
AACGTTCCGATGCCACTACTGCTTACCTCTGCAGAGCAAAGCAGAACGTGCTAGAGCACTGTACAGCGCACAATCCCACCGAACAGCAGTTTGCACCACGGAAGACGAAGCTACCCTACCCTAACCCAAACAAACATGTTCTAACCAAACGTAGGCTAGCTCATCCAGACGCGTACAGGCAACTATTACTGTGCTCCCCAGAG
>NW_017007554.1:0-203 GCF_001483705.2 Eufriesea mexicana | reverse complement strand
AGTACAGTAGATCGCAGAAATCCACCAAACAGCGGAACATGGCACGAAAGTCTGTGCTACTCTGTCCTAACATAACCAAACGTAGCATAAGCAAACGTAACTCAATTCCAACTAACGTGCCAAGACCACAACTGCTGGTGTCCCCAGAGCCAAGCAGAATATTCTAGAGCACAGTAGAGCGCAGAAATACGCGGCTAGCTGTG
>NW_017007553.1:0-203 GCF_001483705.2 Eufriesea mexicana | reverse complement strand
CGATCTACTGTGCGCTAGTACATTCTGCCTGTCTCTGTGGAGTGCTGCACTAGTGGTCTCGTCGTGTTAGGTTGAGTTAGGCAACGTTTGGATATGTTACGCTTGGCTAGGTTACGATATACTACTTTGACTTTTTTGGCTTACACTGCTATTCCATGAGAAACTGTGGTCTTCTTTGCTCTACTGCATTCTGCTTGGCTCTG
>NW_017007552.1:0-203 GCF_001483705.2 Eufriesea mexicana | reverse complement strand
TACAAGTTCGACTAATATCGGGGTGAGCAAACTTTCTTACATAAATAAGGAGGAAAGATTCTACTAGCCTGCTATAGCCATTGCAATGATATATAATCTGGATGGAAAATCCAATTTTAGTAACATTATCTACTAACATAGGTGTGAGCTAACATTCTTGCTTAAATAAGTAGGAAATATTCTTTTGTCGTGCTTTTTCCATT
>NW_017007551.1:0-203 GCF_001483705.2 Eufriesea mexicana | reverse complement strand
TCTTGACAGAGCATACGTCTATTCAAAATCTATAACCTGTTATAGCTTGGTGAATTGATCGCCGAACGCCGACAATCCAATAGCAAGTACAGCCATCTGCTTGCCAGAGAATATGTCTATGCAATATCTATAACCTGTTGTAGCTTGGGGAATAGATCGCCTAACGCGTTCAATCCAATGGCATGTACAGCCACCTAGTTGCC
>NW_017007550.1:0-203 GCF_001483705.2 Eufriesea mexicana | reverse complement strand
AGGGAAGATCATTTTGTCCTGCTATAGCCATAGCAATGTTGCAGAATCGGGCTGGATAGTTCAGTTTTATTGACATTTTTGTCCAATATCGTGGTGAGCCAGCTTCCTTGCATAAGTATGTAGGAAAGATACTTTTGGCGTGCTGTAACCATTGCAATGCTATAGAATCTTGCTGGAAAATTCAATTTTATTGACATTTTCGA
>NW_017007549.1:0-203 GCF_001483705.2 Eufriesea mexicana | reverse complement strand
TCGATCGAGTGGAAGTTATAGGAGATAAGGGGATATGCATCCTCTATTGCCTCGGATATGTACGATTGCATCTGTACAAGGTGATTAACAATTTCATCTGTATATCGGGTATATCGAGGTGGTTATACCTGGATAAAGATTTTTTTTAATATGTATTATAAATTATCCAATGGCGTACGATGTAAGCGGTTTGCTTTGGATCG
>NW_017007548.1:0-203 GCF_001483705.2 Eufriesea mexicana | reverse complement strand
TGGACGGAAGAATGGATGTATGCATGGATGCTTGTATGGATGATTGTATGGATGTATGCATGGGTGTATGCATGGATGTGTGGATGTATGTATGGATGTATGTATGTATGTATGGATGTATGGATGTATGGGTGTATGCCTGTATGGATGTACGTATGGATGAATGTATGGATGTAAGAATGCATGGATGTATGGATGCATGG
>NW_017007547.1:0-203 GCF_001483705.2 Eufriesea mexicana | reverse complement strand
ACGTTTGGTCAGGCTATGCTAGCATATCTTCGACTTTTGTGATATAAACAGCAATGGGATGGACTTTTGGACTTCACTGTGTTCTCCTGTATTCGGCTCTACCCTGGGGAGGCCAGAAACAACTGTCCCGGAACGATGGATAGAGTTATGTAACGTTTGGTGATGTGAAGGCTGGTTTTGTTAGTGTAGGGTAGTTCCGACAC
>NW_017007546.1:0-203 GCF_001483705.2 Eufriesea mexicana | reverse complement strand
GCCAGCAATGGCAACTTCGGCGCGTTAGGTTTGGTTAGATTACATTTGGCTTGCCTAGGTTAGATTAGGTTTGGTTAGGGCAGCTTTGACTTTTCTGCTTTACATTGCGATTCCATGGATATCTGTGCTCTATTCTTCTTTAATATGTCCCACTCGAATGTTTGGGTGCCAGCAATAGCTTTCGCGGCACGTTAGAGGGAGTC
>NW_017007545.1:0-203 GCF_001483705.2 Eufriesea mexicana | reverse complement strand
ATTGCCCCGGCTACCGCCGCGCCCATGCATCCAGGACGGGAAGTACAGTCCGATCGTCCGGTGCCGCCGGCTGCTCAGCTCCTCAGCCGAGCTTGTCAGGCGGTCATCACGGAATGTCGGACTATTCGCCCCAACTAAATGGCCCCTTCTTCAGAAGCCGCCCCGGTGGTGGTGTCCGTAGATACGGGCCTCCCCCATCCAAA
>NW_017007544.1:0-203 GCF_001483705.2 Eufriesea mexicana | reverse complement strand
GATGGGTTGGTGGATTGATGTATAGATGGATGCATGTATGGTTCGGTGTATGTATGAATGTATGGATGTTTGAATGTATCGATGTATTTGAGTTATGTATGTATGTATGTATGTATAAATGGATATACGGATGTACGCAAGTATGGATGTACGGATGCATGGATATATGGATGTGTGGGAGCTTGAATGGATATCTGGACGGA
>NW_017007543.1:0-203 GCF_001483705.2 Eufriesea mexicana | reverse complement strand
AGAATAAAAACAGGGCTTAATTAATCATTTTCAAAATTATTTATAGAGGAAGACATCCTCATTGCAATCATTTTCTATATACGTTTTCATTTACCCTTTCAGATAAGTATATTTTGCATACACGAGTATAAATTTATTCCAAAGATTCCAAAATGTAATTTCATCCAAAAATTATAGATAAAAAGAATAAATAAAATCCTTAT
>NW_017007542.1:0-203 GCF_001483705.2 Eufriesea mexicana | reverse complement strand
AGGGTGCTCCCATGACGCAACCGCAGTTCCCCCTCGGCGCGACGGGAAATCGCACCCGAAAGGGTCATGTCCATGCGCGCGAGACGGGAAGATTGCAGGCACACACAGTACGCATACCACCGCACCGCAACGCACGCATGCCCTGCGGGCGCTGCGCGACCATCACGCGACGCCGCGCGCCCGGACCACAGTTTCTCGAACAG
>NW_017007541.1:0-203 GCF_001483705.2 Eufriesea mexicana | reverse complement strand
GCTCTACTGTGCTCTAGTACAGTACTGTGCCTGTGAGCAGCTAAGAAATAGCGGTCTATGTACGTTAGGTTTAGTTAGTTCGCGTTCGGTTAAGCTGTATTTGGTTAGGTTACGCTAGGGCAGATTCGACTTTTGTACTCCACACTCCTGTCAGAGGGATTTTCGCGATCCACTGTGATCCAATGTGCTCTGCTTTGCTCTGG
>NW_017007540.1:0-203 GCF_001483705.2 Eufriesea mexicana | reverse complement strand
TGCATGGATGGATGTATGGAAGGATAGATGTATGGATGTGTGGATGTGCGGGAGGCTGATTGTATGGGTGGATGAACTGAAGAGTGGGTGAAAGTATACGTGGAAGAACGGATGCATTGATAGATGGAAGGGCGTATGTATGGATGCATGTATGGCTGGATGTATGGATGTGTGTATGAATGGATGAATGGATGTACGAATGA
>NW_017007539.1:0-203 GCF_001483705.2 Eufriesea mexicana | reverse complement strand
GTATGGATGAATGGATGTATGGGTGTATGCATGTATGGATGAATGTATGTATGGATGTATGGACGTATGGATTTAACAATCTATGGATGTATGCATTTATGGATGTATGGATGTATCGACGTATGGATGTACGAATGTACGGATGTAAGAATGGATGGACGTATGTATGTATGGATGTATGGATGGATGGATGTATTAATGTA
>NW_017007538.1:0-203 GCF_001483705.2 Eufriesea mexicana | reverse complement strand
TATAGCGAGTGCATTACAATAGAATCTGACTGAAAGGTTCAATTCTGTTGACATTTTCGACTACTATCGTGGTGAGCTTGCTTTTCTGCGTAAATAAGGACGAAAGATACTATTTGGTTGCTATAGCCATTGCATTGCAATTGAATCTGAGTGACAAGTTCAAATCCATTGACATTTTCGACATATATTACGGGGAGCAGGTT
>NW_017007537.1:0-203 GCF_001483705.2 Eufriesea mexicana | reverse complement strand
GGTTTGGTTATGTTACGATTGGTTATGTTAGGAGAGGATCGCTTCGGCCTTAGTGCTATGGTCGGCTATTATGTGGATTTAGGAGCCCTACAGTGCTCTAGTATTTTCGCCGTGGCTCTGGTAACAACAGGAATTGTGGCCTCGGCGCGTTACCATCGGTCATGTTACGTTCGGTTAGGTTGGGTCAGGCTACGTTTGGTATG
>NW_017007536.1:0-203 GCF_001483705.2 Eufriesea mexicana | reverse complement strand
AATCTATAACCTGTTATAACACTGTGAATAGGACGCTTAACGCCTTCAATCAAATGGCAAGTAAAGCCACCTTCTTGCCAGCGAATAGGTATATGCAAAATCTATAATCGGTTATAGCTTGGTTAACAGGTCGCCTAACTACTGCAACCACTCGCAAGTACAGCGATCTACTTGCCAGAGATTAGGTCTATTCAAAATCTATA
>NW_017007535.1:0-203 GCF_001483705.2 Eufriesea mexicana | reverse complement strand
TTTCCAGGAAGATTCTGTGGCATAGCACGGCCTATAGCACGCCAATAGAATCTTCCCTCCTTATTTATGCAAGAAAGTTTACTCACCACGATATTCATCGCAAATGTCAACAAAATTGTATTTTCCGGCCACAATCTATCCCATTGCAATGGCTATAGCACTCAAAATGCATCTTTCCTCCTTACTTACGCAAGGAAGTTAGC
>NW_017007534.1:0-203 GCF_001483705.2 Eufriesea mexicana | reverse complement strand
TATTGGTGGGTGTATGTATGGATGTATGGATGTATGTATGGATGGATGTGTGGTTGTATGTATAGTTGGATGGATGTGTGGATCTATGGATGTATGGAAGTCTGGATGTATGGATGTATGGATGGACGGATGTTAGGATGGATAGAAGTATGCATCGATGTATGTACGGATGGTTGCTTGTACGGATGGATGGATGTACGGTT
>NW_017007533.1:0-203 GCF_001483705.2 Eufriesea mexicana | reverse complement strand
ATAACCTGCCCTATCCGAGTCTAACCAAACGTAGCCTAGCACAGTATAACGCGCCGAGACCACAATTTCTGGACTGCCCAGAACCATGCAGATCGCACTAGAGCAATATAGAGGGCAGAAATCCACCGAATAGCAGTGCGCGGCACAAAAGTCAAAGCTACACGCTCCTAACCTGCCCAACTGCAGCATAACCAAGTGTATCG
>NW_017007532.1:0-203 GCF_001483705.2 Eufriesea mexicana | reverse complement strand
CGATGTATTCACAAAGCTATAACAGATTATATATCTTGAGTAGCCCTATTTTCTGGCAAGTAGTCGGCTGTACTTGCCATTGGATTGAAGGCGATACGCGATCTATTCACCTAGCTATAACAGGTTATAGACTTTGAATCGACCTATTCTCTGGCAAGAAGATGGCTGTACTTGCCATTAGATTGGAGGCGACAGGCGATCTA
>NW_017007531.1:0-203 GCF_001483705.2 Eufriesea mexicana | reverse complement strand
AAGATCCTCTTGGCGTGCTATAGCCATTGCAATGCTGTAGAATCTGTCTAGAAAGTTCAATTTAATTGACATTTTCGACTAATATCGTGGTGAGTTAACTTCCATGCATAACTAAGGAGGAACGATTCTATTAGCGTGCGATAGGCATTGCATGCTATAGGCATTGCATGCTATAGAATCCTCCTGGAAAATAAAATTTTATT
>NW_017007530.1:0-203 GCF_001483705.2 Eufriesea mexicana | reverse complement strand
TTAGCTCACCACGATATTAGTCGCAAATGTCAATGAAATTGAATTTTCGAGCCAGATGCTACACCATTGCAATGGCTATAACACGCCAATAAATTCTTTCCTCATTATATATGCAAGAAAGATAGCTCGCCACGATAATTGTCGAAAATGTCAATAATATTGAATTCTCCATCCAGACACTATAGAATTGCAATGGCTACAGC
>NW_017007529.1:0-203 GCF_001483705.2 Eufriesea mexicana | reverse complement strand
CCATACATACATCCATCCATACATCCTTCTTTCCATACATCTATCCACCCATACATGCATCCACCCATACATACATCCATCAATCCATACATCAATCCATCCATACATCCATTCATCCGTGCATCCGTCCATCCACACCGCAATCCATCCATACAACCATCCAACCTTACGGCCATCGATCCATACATATATCCACCCATAAA
>NW_017007528.1:0-203 GCF_001483705.2 Eufriesea mexicana | reverse complement strand
TATATTGCTGCTTCTATTTCTTCCTGCTATAAAATATAATTCTTGGCATCTCATGGCTCCATGGTGGTGATATTCCATGAGTCCAATATTTTTCTACTGTTGCAAGTGTCTGAGTTGGAAAAACAATGGCACATAACTTTCATTATTTAATTACAGCTGAAGGTTATGTTAATACAAAGACACATTCTTTTGCGTGATGCAGG
>NW_017007527.1:0-203 GCF_001483705.2 Eufriesea mexicana | reverse complement strand
ATACATGCATACACCCATACATCCATACATCCATACATACATCCATACATCCATGCATACATCTATGCATACATCCATATTCTCATCCATACAAGCATCCATACATACATCCATTCTTCCGTCCACTCAGGCATCCATTCGTCCACACACACATGCATACATCCATGCCTCCGTACATCCATATATTCTTACATCCATACATC
>NW_017007526.1:0-203 GCF_001483705.2 Eufriesea mexicana | reverse complement strand
AGCAAGATTCCATAGCATTGCAGTGGCTATAGCGCGCCAATAGAATCTCTCCACCATATTTATGCTAGAAAGGTAGCTCACCACGTTATTAGTCGAAAATGTCAATAAAAATGTATTTTCCATCGAGATTCGATAACATTGCAACGGCTATAGCCCGGCAATATAGCCTTTCCTCCTTATTTATGCATGAAAGTTATCTCACC
>NW_017007525.1:0-203 GCF_001483705.2 Eufriesea mexicana | reverse complement strand
GAGTAATCAATGTATACATCATTTACGGATAGATATATTTAAAATTCCCAGTGCGGTAGTTGGGTCGTTCAATAGTAGAGCAGCGTAGCCTTTGGATGTATCTTTTCAAGGATGACTTCTTCTATTTCACTTCCAGGACGACAATGGACTGACCCGTTATCGCTCGAGAAATTAAAAATTGACGAAACAATGCCGAGTACGGC
>NW_017007524.1:0-203 GCF_001483705.2 Eufriesea mexicana | reverse complement strand
TTGCAAGCAGATGGCTGTACTTGCCACTGGATTGAAGGTATAAGGCCAACTATTCACCAAGCTATAACAGATTATATATTTTGATTAGACCTATTCTTCGGCAAGTAGATGGCTCTACTTGCCATTCGATTGGATGCGATAGGCGACCTATTCACCAAGCTGCAGCGGATTATAGATTTTGAATAGACCAATTCTCTGGCAAG
>NW_017007523.1:0-203 GCF_001483705.2 Eufriesea mexicana | reverse complement strand
TTATGCAAGAAAGGAAACTCACTACGATATTAGCAGAAAATGACAATAAAATTGAATTTTCCACCAAGATTCCATAGCATTGCAATGGCTATAGCTAGCCAATATAATCTTTCCTCCTTGTTCATGCAAGAAAGATAGCACACCAGGGTATTAGTCGAAAATGACAATAAAATTGAATTTTCCGGCCAGATTCAACAGCATTG
>NW_017007522.1:0-203 GCF_001483705.2 Eufriesea mexicana | reverse complement strand
GGTACTCTAATATCTGTAGCTTGGATATGTGAAGGCCAGCTATAGCGGTATCGGCCCGTTACGCTTAGTTAGGTTACGTACGGTTACGTTGGGTGAGGCTAAGTTTGGTTAGGTTACCTTTAACTTTTGCTCTGTACACAGCTATTCCGCGGACCTCTGCTACCTACTGTGTGCCAGTATGTCCTGCTTGGCTCTGTGGAGGC
>NW_017007521.1:0-203 GCF_001483705.2 Eufriesea mexicana | reverse complement strand
TCTTGCATAAATAAGGTGGAATAATTCTATTGGCGTGCTATAGCCATTGCAATGATACAGAATGCGGTTGGATACTACAAATTTATTGACATTTCCGACTTATATTGTGGTGAGCTAACTTTCTTGCATATATAAGGAGCAAAGGTTCAATTCACTCGCTATAGCCGTCGCAATGCTATAGAATCTGGCTGGAAAGTTCAATT
>NW_017007520.1:0-203 GCF_001483705.2 Eufriesea mexicana | reverse complement strand
CGCTACGTTACGTTAGTTCTGGTTACGTCATTGTACCTTCGACTTTTGTGCCGCTCAATGCAACGCAGTGCATTTGTACGCACTGCTGTGCTCCATTACATACTACTTGACGCAGCGGAGGATAGGAATGGTGGCCTCGAGATCTTAGGTTGAGCCAGGATGCGTTAGGGTATGCTACGTTTGGCTAGGTTATGGTATGCGGC
>NW_017007519.1:0-203 GCF_001483705.2 Eufriesea mexicana | reverse complement strand
AATAGATCGCCTAACGCCTTCAACCCAGTGGCAAGTACAGCCATCTACTTGCCAGAGAATAGGCCTATTCAAGATTTATAAACTGTTATAGCTTGGTGAATAGATCGCCTAACGCCTTCAATCCAATGGCAAGAACACCTATCTACTTGCCAGAGAATAGGTCTATTCAAAATCAATAATCTGTTATAGCTTGGAGAACAGGT
>NW_017007518.1:0-203 GCF_001483705.2 Eufriesea mexicana | reverse complement strand
CCAAGCTCAACGAGCGTCTGCAGGAGCAGGTCCTGCGACGCCCGCGAGTGGTTCAGGATGGCTTGGAGCACCATGGACGACGTGAAAGTTAGGCTGTGTCCAAGGCCTCCTCCTGGCCCCGCTTTCTTTGGACCGGCTGTGGGCCCGGTGCTCCGCCAGTTGGCGGGCCCTTCGCGGTCGCGTTCGCGGAGACGGAATTCGCG
>NW_017007517.1:0-203 GCF_001483705.2 Eufriesea mexicana | reverse complement strand
GTCAGGTTTGCTTGGGTTAGGTTAGGCTTGGTTTGGTTAGGTTAGGTTAGGTTAAGTTGTGTTTGCTTGGGTTAGGCAAGGTTAGGTTAGGTTGTGTTAGGTTATGTTAGGTTAGCTTACGTTATGTAGTTGACGTTTGGTTTTGCGAAGTTAGGTTAGGTTAGGTTAAGTTGTCTTGGGTTAGGTTAGGTTCGGTTAGGTTA
>NW_017007516.1:0-203 GCF_001483705.2 Eufriesea mexicana | reverse complement strand
TTACCAAACGTAACATAAGCACACGTATCCTATCTGAACCTATCGAGCCGATACCACCATTGCACAAGAGACGTAGCTATTCTTACCAAACGTATCCTGACCTAACATAGCCAAACGTAACATAATTGAACCTAACGTGTCGCAACCGCTATTGCTCGACTCCCCAGAGTCGAGCAGAGTATAGTAGAGCGAAGTAGAGCGCA
>NW_017007515.1:0-203 GCF_001483705.2 Eufriesea mexicana | reverse complement strand
CTTAGAGGAGGACGGCAATAATGGGGCGGCACGCTCTGTTGAGTTACGCTGCGTTTGCTTAGGCTAGGTTAGGTCAAATTAGGTCCGGATGTCTACGACTTTTACGATATTCACAGCAATGCGGTGGACTTCTTCGCTCCGCAGTGCTCTAGTATACCCTGCTTGGCTCTGGGGAGCCCAGAAATTGTGATCTCGGCACGTTA
>NW_017007514.1:0-203 GCF_001483705.2 Eufriesea mexicana | reverse complement strand
TAGCACGCCAATAGAATCTATCCTACTTATATATGCGAGAATGATATCTCACCACGATATTAGGCGAAAATGTCAATAAAATAAAATTTTCCAACCACGCTCTATATCAAAGCAAGGTCTACAGCACGCCAATAGATTCCACCCTGCTCATTTAGGCAAGAAAGGTAGCTCACCACGATAATAGTCGAAACTGTCAATAATAT
>NW_017007513.1:0-203 GCF_001483705.2 Eufriesea mexicana | reverse complement strand
CGTGCAATGCCGGTCGTGGCACGGTACTTTGAATTAGGTTAGGTTTGGTTAGATTTGGTTGGGGTATGTTTGTTTAGGATGGCCTTGGCTTTCGTGCTATACTCTGTCATCCAGTGCTCTTCTGTGGTTTACTGTGCTCCGCTACACTTCGCTTTGCTCCGTAGAGGCCGGGAGCCGTGGTCGCTGCACGTCATGGTGGGCTA
>NW_017007512.1:0-203 GCF_001483705.2 Eufriesea mexicana | reverse complement strand
TCCTAACCTTACCAAACGTAAAATAAGCCGACGTAACGTAACCAAACATGACGTGTCACAACCACGATTGCTGGCCTCGCGAAAGCCCAGCGGAGTATAGCAGAGCAATGTGGATCGCAGAGATCGACCGAATAGCAGTTTGCAGCAAAAAAGCCAAAGCTATCCACACAAAACGTAAACGATACTAACATAATCAAACGCAA
>NW_017007511.1:0-203 GCF_001483705.2 Eufriesea mexicana | reverse complement strand
ATTCAATTTTATTGACATTTGCGGTTAATATCGTGGTGAGTAAAATTTCTCGCATAAACAAGGGGAAAAGATTCTGTTGGCATGTTATGGGCATTGCAATGCTATAGAACCTTGCTGGAAGATTCTATTTCATTGTCATTTTCTACTAATATCGTGAAGAGCTAACATCTTGCCCTAAGTAAGGAGGAACGATCCTTCTGGAA
>NW_017007510.1:0-203 GCF_001483705.2 Eufriesea mexicana | reverse complement strand
TGCTTTCGACTTTTGTGCTACACACCGCTGTTCTATGGACTTCTGCGCTCTTCTGCGCGCCACTACACTTGGCTTGTCTCTATAGGCGACTCGTTGCTTTCCTTCATCGGAATGCGCTGCTATTCTGTGGATTTCTACGTACTACTGTGCTCTAATACGCTTTGCTTGTCTGCGGGGAGGGCGGCAGTGGTGCTCTCGGCACG
>NW_017007509.1:0-203 GCF_001483705.2 Eufriesea mexicana | reverse complement strand
GTAGAAGTATAAGAAATTGTGAAAAATTTACGAAGTTCAAGATTACAAACTGTGAACATTTCTTTGGTGGTAATATACTACATGTACAAAAAAGTCGTGTGACAGTGCCAATCGTATAACGACACATGTGCGACGAAATGAAGTGGTGTGAGTGTGGATCGTGTAATGCTACTGCATAGTCTCCGATCGCCGAATGTACTAGA
>NW_017007508.1:0-203 GCF_001483705.2 Eufriesea mexicana | reverse complement strand
CCATTCTTACGGAAGGAGGTTAGCTCACCACGATATTAGTCGAAGGTGTCAATAAACTTGAACCTTCTAGACAGATTTTACAGCATTGCAATGGCTATAGCATGCCAACAGTATAATTCCCTCCTCTTTTATGCATGAATGTTAGCTCACCACGATATTAGACGAAAATGCCAATAAAATTGAATTTTCCGGCAAGAGTCTGT
>NW_017007507.1:0-203 GCF_001483705.2 Eufriesea mexicana | reverse complement strand
TACAAGAGCACTGTAGGGCGTAGGAATCCAACGAATTGCAGTGTACAGCACAAAAGCTGAAGCCATCCTAAACAAATATAACATAACCTAACCTAGCCATAAGTAGCCTAACGCAAACCAACATGCCTAGAACACCATTGCTGTCCTCGCCTGAGTCCAGCAGAGTATAGCAGAGAAATGTGGAGCGCAGAAACCCTCCGAAT
>NW_017007506.1:0-203 GCF_001483705.2 Eufriesea mexicana | reverse complement strand
CTTTGCTTTGCCCTGGGCAGGCCAGAAATAGTGGCCGCGGCGCGTTGGGTTCAGTTTTGTTACCTTTGGTTAGGTTACGTTAGCATGGGTTAAGTTTGGATATCTCTGCCCCTTCTGCTATACACTGCCATTCTATTGCGTTCTGAACTCTACTGTCTTCTAATATGTTTTGCATGGTGATGGGGAGGCCAGCAATATTTGTC
>NW_017007505.1:0-203 GCF_001483705.2 Eufriesea mexicana | reverse complement strand
GCCTGAATAAATTCTTGTAGCATCTTCAAATATCCTAAACTAAGATTGTGATAAAAAATTTAAGAAATATTTTGTGCAAATATATTATATTCCTGGCTTTGATATACTTTGCTTAAGATAAACTACAAACAGCTGGAAACACAAAATATGAATCATGATTCGCACATTCAGGGTTAAATTGTAATATTATATTTATGTATCAA
>NW_017007504.1:0-203 GCF_001483705.2 Eufriesea mexicana | reverse complement strand
TGGCTGGATGGATGTATGGAAGGATGGGTGTATGGATGGATGAATGTATGGATTGTTGGCCGTGCGGTTGGATGGTTGTATGGAAGGGTTGAGGTATGGATGGACGGATGTACGGATGAATGTATTTCCGGATGAATGGATGTATGGATGGATTGAGGTATGGATTGATGGATGTATGTATGGATGGATATATGGATGTATGT
>NW_017007503.1:0-203 GCF_001483705.2 Eufriesea mexicana | reverse complement strand
CCGTGGATTTCTGCGCTCTACTATGACCTGAAATTCCCTGATTTGATCCGGGTATGGCTGAAACAGTTGCCGCTGCGCGGTAGGTAGCGCTATGTTATGTTTTCTTAGGTTAAGTTTGATTGGGTGAGGATAGGATATCATTGACTTTCGCGCTATGCACTGCCATTCTATGGACCTCTGCTCTCAACTCTCCCGTAATATGC
>NW_017007502.1:0-203 GCF_001483705.2 Eufriesea mexicana | reverse complement strand
GTTTGGATATGTTAGGTCTGGTTAGGTCTGGTTAGGGTAAGCTTTGACTTTTCTGCTGTACGTAAGCTTGACATGGATCATTTTTGGTTATGTAACGTTTGCTTATGTTAGGGAAGGATAGCTTTGGCTTTTGTGCTCTGGAACCCAATGCAGCGGATTTCTGATCTGCGCAGTTCTCTGGTATACTCTGCTGGTCTCTGTGA
>NW_017007501.1:0-203 GCF_001483705.2 Eufriesea mexicana | reverse complement strand
ATTCAAGGCGTTGAGCGATCTACTCACCAAGCTATAACAGGATATAGATTTTGAATAGACCTACTATCTGGCAAGGAGATGGCTGTACTTGCCATTGGATTGTAGGCCTTAGGCGATTTAATCACTAGGCTACGGCAGCATTTAGATTCTGACTGGACTCATTCTCTGGCAAGTAGATGGCTGTACTTGCCATTAGATTGAAG
>NW_017007500.1:0-203 GCF_001483705.2 Eufriesea mexicana | reverse complement strand
TAATATATGGTCTTCGGCGCTCCACTGCGCGCCATCGCACTCTGCTTGTATCCGTGGACGCCACGAATGGTGGTCGTGGCACGTCAGATTGTGTTCCATTCCATTCGGTCGTATTTGGTTATGCAGTGTTAGATTGGGACAGCTGTGACTTTTGTTCCACACAATGCTCTTCTATGGACATCTGCGCTTTAATTTGACCTATA
>NW_017007499.1:0-203 GCF_001483705.2 Eufriesea mexicana | reverse complement strand
AGTGGAGAGAAGTCCGCAGAAATCCATAGAATCTCTGTGTATGTCAGATCAGTCGAAACCACCAAAACGTAACACAAACCACCAGAACATGACCAAGCATAGCCTAACTCACACTAACCTGCAGAGAAAACTACTGCAGTCCTCCCATGAGCCAAGCAGGTCATACTAGAGCACTGTAGAGCGCAAAAATCCGCTGAATAGGA
>NW_017007498.1:0-203 GCF_001483705.2 Eufriesea mexicana | reverse complement strand
CGGCGACTATTTGGCGGAGCGCTCGATCGAGTATCCCGGACGATACTCGACCGGCGAGCGGGCTACGAACTGCGTGGTTCCACAGGAATCGGTACTCGGGCCGATCCTCTGAGACCTCGCGTATGACGCCGTTATGTGCTCTCCCATCCCCCGCGGCCTGAGCCTGACGTGTTACGCGGACGACACGCTGGTGATGGCCGCCG
>NW_017007497.1:0-203 GCF_001483705.2 Eufriesea mexicana | reverse complement strand
GATACTAGAAATCAATTCGACAGTAAAAAATTAATAAATTGCCAAGTTTTTGTAATTAATTCACGAAAATTTATAGCTGCACAGTAAAGTTGGAATTATAGGCAACATTCTTATAGCATGTTTAATTTAATAATTAATAATTACATGAGCGATAGGTTTTGTATTTCCTGTAGTAAACAAGATTGCTATAGAAAAGTATTTTT
>NW_017007496.1:0-203 GCF_001483705.2 Eufriesea mexicana | reverse complement strand
ATCCAAACCTGACCAGAGCAAACGTTACAAATCCAAACGTATCCTATCCCAACCTATCGTGCCGAGACCACAATTACTGATATACCAAGGTCCAAGCGGAATATACTAGAGCTCTGTATAGTGCAGAAATCCACCAAATAGCAACGTATACGACGAAAGTCAAATCTGTCCAGACCCAACCCAAATTAAAATAACGTAGGCAA
>NW_017007495.1:0-203 GCF_001483705.2 Eufriesea mexicana | reverse complement strand
TAATTCGCTCTCGTACCGACCTGAGCACGCTTTCGTTCAAACTCGTCTTCTGCTTATCCGTGTCTCTATGCGTGTCTCTTATGTACCGTAAATATCACGTGTGTGCGCACGTGTGTGTGTGTGTGTGTGTGTGTGTGTGCGTGCGTGTCTTCGTTTCGTGTAAATGAACGCGTGTGTGTTCAGGGGCTCGAAGATCGACGAGT
>NW_017007494.1:0-203 GCF_001483705.2 Eufriesea mexicana | reverse complement strand
GAACTGTTATAGCCATTACAAATCTAATGAGATTTGACTGAAAAATTCAATTATATTGACATTTCCGACTAACATCGTGGTGAGCTAATTTTTTTACATAAATAAGGGAGGAAAATCCTATAATCCTAATGTGTTAATTGTTAAAAAACATTGAAGATATTGCTGTCCATTTCTATCCACGAGATCAAGCTATATTCAATCTT
>NW_017007493.1:0-203 GCF_001483705.2 Eufriesea mexicana | reverse complement strand
AGATTCTATTGGCGTGCTGTAGCCATTGCAATGCTATAGAATCAGGCAGGAAAATTCAATTTTCTTTACGTTTTCGACTAATATCGCGGTGAGCTAATTTTCTTGCATAGATAAGGAGGAAAGATTCTTTTGGCGTGCTGCAGCCATTGCAATGCTACAGAATCTGTCTGGAAAATTCAATTTTATTGACATTTTCGACTAAT
>NW_017007492.1:0-203 GCF_001483705.2 Eufriesea mexicana | reverse complement strand
TATTGCAACGCAATGGCTACAGCAAACCAATAGGATCTTTCCTCCATATTTATGTAGAATATCCTGCTCACCACGATATTAGTCGAAATTGTTATTAAAATAAAACTTTTCCGCCAGATTCTATTGCAATGCTGTGGCTATAGCAAGCCAGTAGGAACTTACCACGTTGTTTACGCAGAAAAGCCTGCTCACATCAATATTTG
>NW_017007491.1:0-203 GCF_001483705.2 Eufriesea mexicana | reverse complement strand
TTCCGGCCAGATTCTACTGCACTGCAATGGCTATAGTACGACAAAAGGATCTTTCCTACACACATATGCAAAGAAGCTAGCTCACCACGACATCGGTCGAATAAGGCAATAAAATTGAGTTTTCCATCCAGCTACTATTTCATTGCAATGCCTATAGCACGCCAGTAGAATCTTTCACCCTTATTTATGCAAGAAAGGCAGCT
>NW_017007490.1:0-203 GCF_001483705.2 Eufriesea mexicana | reverse complement strand
TGAGCTATCTTCCTTGCATAGGTAAGGAGGAAAGATACTTTTGGCGTGCTATAGTCATTGCAACGCTACAGAATCTTGCTGGAAAATTCAATTTTCCTGACATTTTCGACTGCTATCGTAGTGAGCTACCTTCCTTGCACAGGTAAGGAGGAAAGATGCTATTGGCGTGCTTTAGCCATTGCTGTGCTATAGAATCTACCAGG
>NW_017007489.1:0-203 GCF_001483705.2 Eufriesea mexicana | reverse complement strand
CCAATATGTTCTGCTTGGCTCTGAGGGGGCAGCAATACAGGTCTCGACACGTAAGGGTGAGTTTGGTTACGTTTGTTTGCTTTGCGTTTTGTTAGTTTAGGACAGGATAGCTTTGACTTTTCTGCTATGCAGTGCCATTTGGTGGATTTCTGTGCTCTAATGTGCTCTAATGTTTTCTGTTTGGCACTGTTGGAGTACAGTAA
>NW_017007488.1:0-203 GCF_001483705.2 Eufriesea mexicana | reverse complement strand
ATTGCAATTCTATAGAATCTGTCTGGAGAATTAAATTTTATTAACATTTTCGACTAATATCGTCGTGAGATGACTTTCTTGTATAAATAAGGCGGGAAGATAATATTGCCGTACTATAGCCAATACAATGCTATATTATGTGCCTGGAAAATTCAACTTTATTGACATTTTCGAATAATATCGTGGTGATGTAACTTTCTTGC
>NW_017007487.1:0-203 GCF_001483705.2 Eufriesea mexicana | reverse complement strand
CAAGAAGGTAGATGTACTTGCCATTGGATTGACGGCGTTATGCGATCTAATCACCAAGCTTTATCAGCTTATAGATTTTGGATAGACTTATTCTGTGGCAGGTAGACGGCTGTACTTGCCATTGGATTGATGGCGTTAGACGATCTATTCACCAAGCTATAACAGGCTATAGATTTTGAATAGACCTATCCTCTGGCAAGTAG
>NW_017007486.1:0-203 GCF_001483705.2 Eufriesea mexicana | reverse complement strand
TCGAAATCTATAACCTGTTATAGCATGGTGAATAGATCGCTTAACGCCTTCAATCCAGTGGCACGTACAGCCGTCAACTTGCCAGAGATTTGGTCTATTCAAAATCTATAGTCTGTTATAGCTTGGTAAATAGATCGCCCAACGCGTTGAATACAATCGCAAGAACATCCACCTGCTTGGCAGAGAATAGGCCTATTCAAAAT
>NW_017007485.1:0-203 GCF_001483705.2 Eufriesea mexicana | reverse complement strand
ATGCCAATAGTGTCTTTCCTCCTTATTTATGCAACGAAATTAGCTCACCACGATATTAGTCGAGAATGTCAACAAAATTGAATTTTCAAGACGGATTCTTTTGAATTGCAACGGCTATACCATGACAATAGAATCTTTCATCCTTATTTATGCAACAAAATTACCTCACCACGATATTAGTCGGAAATGTCATGAAAAATGAA
>NW_017007484.1:0-203 GCF_001483705.2 Eufriesea mexicana | reverse complement strand
ATAATACATGACAGCAGTTAGGCGTGAACGTTGCTCGTTGCCTCGTACTAAAATAGTATCACGCGTGTATATTAATTATCGTAACAATGTTCGATGTTCGAAATACAAGGACACGATGAGAAATGGAGAGGAACCGATTAGGAGTAGCTGCACGAGTAGTCCAGTTCCACTTATCAAATGCAAATCTGACTGGTAGGTAGCTC
>NW_017007483.1:0-203 GCF_001483705.2 Eufriesea mexicana | reverse complement strand
GTCACGGCGCGTTAAGTGGAGCTATGTTACGTTCGGTTAGGTTAGGTCAGGCTAAGTTTGGTTTGGGTAGCATCGACTTTCATGCTATACACAGTTGCTTGGTGCCCTCTAGCCCTCCACTGTGCTCTACTCTTGTCTGGTAGACCCTGGGGAGGCCAACAAGTGTGGTCGCGGCACGTAAGGTTGAGGCATATTACGTTCCG
>NW_017007482.1:0-203 GCF_001483705.2 Eufriesea mexicana | reverse complement strand
CCATTGCAATGCTAAGGAATCTGGCTGGAAAATACTTTTTTATTGACATTTTCGACTCATATCCGGGTGAAATTGCTGTATTGCATAGATAAGGGTCAAATATTCTACTGGCGCGCTATGGCCATTGAAATGCTACAGAGTCTGGCTGGAAAATTCAATTTTATTGACATTTTCTACTAATATCGTGGAGACCTAACTTTCCT
>NW_017007481.1:0-203 GCF_001483705.2 Eufriesea mexicana | reverse complement strand
ATTAACGTCGATCTTCAGAATCTGATCAAATGGTGACTGAGAGTGCAAAGGGTCAAACTAATCTCTAAAAAGAGAAAAGACACGTGGTTTCCTTAACCTGTAAATTTGACAGGTGTCCGTTGAAATAGGTATACAGATAGCGTCCGTAAACCTAGTGTTAAATTATTGTAGCGATCATTGTCCTCACTCTCGCCACTAGATGG
>NW_017007480.1:0-203 GCF_001483705.2 Eufriesea mexicana | reverse complement strand
TTCCTTGCGTAAGTAAGGAGGAAAGATGCTTTTTGAGTGCTATAGCCATTGCAATGGTACAGACTGTGGCTGAAAAATATAATTTTATTGACATTTTCGACTAATATCGGTGTGAGTTAGCTTTCTTGCATAAATATGGCGGAAAGATCCTATTCTCGTGCTATAGGCATTGCAGAGCTATAGAATCTTCCTGGAACAGTCAA
>NW_017007479.1:0-203 GCF_001483705.2 Eufriesea mexicana | reverse complement strand
CAAGGAAGCTACCTCACCACGATAATATTCCAAAATGTCAATAAAATTGAAATTCCCAGCAATGTTCTATAGCATTGCGGTGGCTATAGCGCGCGAATAGAATCTTTCCTGCTTATTTATCGAAGAAAGCTGGCTGACCTCGAAATTAGTCGGAAATGTCAATAAAATTGAATTTTCCAGCCTGAATCCATAGCACTGCAATG
>NW_017007478.1:0-203 GCF_001483705.2 Eufriesea mexicana | reverse complement strand
GATGAAATAATGATTAAGCTTCCAATCGACCATCTGTCAAGACAATTGGGATAGATGAGAATCGAAACCACCTGGGTCCAAGCACAAATTGTCCATCCATCACCTAATCACCTTACTCGTTTAGACGTATTACGTTTTTGGCTAATAAATATTTAGATATTGGACTGTACCATCGTCTTTAGAACCAACACGGTCATCGTACG
>NW_017007477.1:0-203 GCF_001483705.2 Eufriesea mexicana | reverse complement strand
GAAAATGTCAATAAAATTGAATTTTCCAGCCATATTCTATAGCATTGCGACGGCTATAGCAAGCCAAATGAATCCTTCCTCCTTATTTATGAAAGGATGATACTTCACTATGATGTTAGTCGAAAATGTCAATAAATTTTTATTTTCCAACCACATTCAGCATCACTGCAATGGCTATTGCAGGCCAATAGAATTATTCCTCC
>NW_017007476.1:0-203 GCF_001483705.2 Eufriesea mexicana | reverse complement strand
CATTCTCTGGCAAGTAGATGGCTGTACTTGCAATTGGATTGAAGGCGTTAGGCGATCTATTCATCAAGCTATAACAGATTATGGATTTTGAATAGACCTATTCTGTGCAAGTAGATGGCTGCACTTGCCATCGGATCGAGGGCGTTAGGCGATCTATTCACCAAGCTGTAGGAGGTTATATATTTTGATTAGACCTAATCTCT
>NW_017007475.1:0-203 GCF_001483705.2 Eufriesea mexicana | reverse complement strand
TTTCCTTTCCCAATAATTCATTCTATGATATTTAAAAAATGGTATGCACAATTTCGTTTAAAATAGTAACTTCGGATCGACGGTCGCGGAGTGTCCCAACAGAAAACGCTGAATTATTGAAAAATCGTGTCACTCGTCAAGATAAACAGCGCGAATAGGTTTGGCAGTTGGCAAATGGAAACAAAGGTAGCAATTTTCTTGGG
>NW_017007474.1:0-203 GCF_001483705.2 Eufriesea mexicana | reverse complement strand
TCGAATTTTTCTACTTTTTTATGTTCTTTAGGCTTCAAGCATCTCGTGCGTAAAAAATCTAAAAAATCGCTGTACAGGAAGTGTGTTTTTTAGGCATCCGATTGCGCCGATCTGCGAATCGTACTAGCAGACTTTGGAACTTCGTCACCTGTCCGATTTTTTTAGACTATTCTTTAGAGCATTCCTTTACGAATTTTTTGATG
>NW_017007473.1:0-203 GCF_001483705.2 Eufriesea mexicana | reverse complement strand
GGGATGTATGGATGGATGGATGGATGTATGCATGTATGGATGTATGGATGTATGTATGTATGGGTGTACGAATGTATGGATGTTCGAATGTATGTATGTACTGATGTATGGATGTATGGATGTATATCTGTATGGATGTATGGAGAGACGGATGTATGGGTGGATGGATATATGTATGGCTGCATACATGGATGTATGTGTGG
>NW_017007472.1:0-203 GCF_001483705.2 Eufriesea mexicana | reverse complement strand
ATGCCAAGAATGTCTGGGCTATCCAAACCTGATCCAAACACACATAACCTAACCAAGCGCAACGTAACTACGCCTAACGTGACGAAACCACTATCTACGGCCTCTCCGGTGTAAAGCAGAGCTTATTAGGGCACAGCAGGGCGCAGAAGTCCGACCAATAGCAGCGTTTAGGGCAAAAGTCAAAGCCATCATAACCAAGCCTA
>NW_017007471.1:0-203 GCF_001483705.2 Eufriesea mexicana | reverse complement strand
AGAAGGCGGCAAAAGTATCGTCCAAAGACGGCAAAAGTATTGTCCAGAAGTGGCAAAAGTATTGTCCAGTTGCGGCAAAAGAATTGTCCAGTCGCGGTAAAAGTATTGTCCAGTCGCGGTAAAAGTATTGTCCAGAAGTGGCAAAAGTATTGTCCAGAAGTGGCAAAAGTATTGTCCTCGCAATTCTCAGAAATGACGTCATT
>NW_017007470.1:0-203 GCF_001483705.2 Eufriesea mexicana | reverse complement strand
TGCTGCGATGTACATTGCTCTACTATACTCAGCACGACCCTGTGTGGGCGGGCAATGATGGTCGGGGCTCGTTACGTTGAGTCAGGTTGGGTCAGCTTAAGGCAGGTTAGGTTAAGTTCGGTCAGGATGGCTGTGACTTTCGTGCCAGACACTGTTGTGTAGTGGGTGTCTGTGATGTACTCTGCTCTGCTGCAGTATGCTTG
>NW_017007469.1:0-203 GCF_001483705.2 Eufriesea mexicana | reverse complement strand
GCGGCGCGTTAGGTTTAGTCAGTTTTCGTGCGGTTACGTTGGGTTGAACTGTGTTAGGTTAGGGTAGCTTTGACTTTTGTGCTCAACTCAGATATTCTGTGGACTCCTGTACTCTTCTGTGCTCTAGCATATTCCGCTTATCTATGGGGACGCCGGCAGCAGTGTTCGCGGCATGTTAAGTTTAGATATGTTACGCTTGGTTA
>NW_017007468.1:0-203 GCF_001483705.2 Eufriesea mexicana | reverse complement strand
CTCTAGGATTAAATAGTTCTCGGAACCCCGGAGGAATTCGTGGAAGGCAAAAGAACTGTAAACGGAAGCGTGTGACCAAAATATTTGGTCGAGGTTGAACCGGCTTGCACTGGAATTTCCTTGAACCTGACTTTCAGGACGTTTGGAATAAGAAAGATAAGTCAAATCTCGACTTAGTCTTTTGTCGACATTTGTGTAGTGCA
>NW_017007467.1:0-203 GCF_001483705.2 Eufriesea mexicana | reverse complement strand
TGAAGTAGTGGTTGCGACGCGTCAGGAAGGGTTGGGTTACGCTTGTTTATATAACGATTGGTTGGGTTAGGAGTGGTAGCTTTGACCCTAGCGCTAGTTTTTTCTGTTAGTTAGATTTCTGCGACCTTCTGTGCTCTAAAGGTGATGGCTTGGCTCCGGGAAGGCCAGCAACGGTGTTCTCGGCACGTTACTATGAGTCAGGT
>NW_017007466.1:0-203 GCF_001483705.2 Eufriesea mexicana | reverse complement strand
GATTAGGTTTTCTCTGACTTTTGTGCTGTACACTGCTACCTGGAGGCTTTCAGCGCTCTACTGCGCTCTAGTATTCCCTGCTTGTCTCTGAAGGACCAGTGACATTTTTCTCGGCACGTAGTGCTCATCTATGTTACGCATAGCTTTGCTGGCTTAGTACAGGATAGGTTAGGATACCTTCGACTTTTGCGCCGTACACGGCA
>NW_017007465.1:0-203 GCF_001483705.2 Eufriesea mexicana | reverse complement strand
CTCTACCGATATCTGATATATCCGTTGATCACTGTATAGTATCTATAAAGTGTAAGTCATAAGCGTACTGATAAATCTAACGGCTACAGAGCTCTGGTAGTGGAGGTACTCAGTATCGTACCATCAAGTGCAAATGTCTCCAGTCATAACCTTTCCACACAATGTGATGGTCACCGTACTCAGTACTGCTTTGTCAATTGTTA
>NW_017007464.1:0-203 GCF_001483705.2 Eufriesea mexicana | reverse complement strand
TCCTGCCAGATTCTATAGCATTGTAATGGGTATAGCGTGCCAACAGAATCTTTCCTCCTTACAAATGCAAGAAAATGAAGTCACCACGATATTAGTCGATAATGGCAATAAAATTGAATTTTCAATCCAGATACTATAGTATTGCAATGGCTATAGCACGCCAATAGAATTCTTCCTCCTTATTTATGCCAGAAAGTTATCTC
>NW_017007463.1:0-203 GCF_001483705.2 Eufriesea mexicana | reverse complement strand
GATTTTCGGCTAATATCGTGGTGAGTTAACTTTCTCGCATATATAAGGTGGATAGTTTCTATTGGCGTGCTATAGTCATTGCAAAGCTATTGAATCTTCGTGGAAAATTCAATTTTCTTGACATTTTCGACTTATTTCGCGGTGAGCTAACTTCCTTGCATAGGTAAGGAGCAAAGATCCGTTCGTAGTGCTATAGCCATTGC
>NW_017007462.1:0-203 GCF_001483705.2 Eufriesea mexicana | reverse complement strand
GATTATGTTCTACTATTGCGATTAATATTCACGAATTCTCAAAATTCATAAATATTCGGAAAAGCGAGGGAAGCAATTGTACGAACGACGTAATTCCACAACCTAACCACACATACAATGTGGAAAATACGTCGTGCACGATACCCTAACTCATCGTCAGCCGCTAAAAAACATTATAATTTTATGAACTATGGTCATCATGC
>NW_017007461.1:0-203 GCF_001483705.2 Eufriesea mexicana | reverse complement strand
TTTTATTAACATTTTCGTCTAATATTGTGGTGAGCTATCCTGTATGCGTAAATAAGGATGAAATATTCTGTTGGTTTTGTATAGCGAACGCATTACAATCGAACCTGACAGCAAAGTTCAATTCTATTGACATTTCCGCAAATAACGTGGTCAGAAAGCTTTTCTGCGTAAATAAGGAAGAAAGATTCTATTGCTTTGCTATA
>NW_017007460.1:0-203 GCF_001483705.2 Eufriesea mexicana | reverse complement strand
TGACATTCTCGACTGATATCTTGGGGAACTAACTTTCAAGCATAAATAAGTGTGAAATATGCTGTTGGCGTGCTATAGCCATGGCATTGCTATAGAATGTGGCTGGAAAACTTGATTTTATGGACATTTTCGACTGATACCGTGGTGAGCAACCTTTCCCGCCTAAACAATGAGAAAAGATGCTATTGGCTTGCTATAGCCAT
>NW_017007459.1:0-203 GCF_001483705.2 Eufriesea mexicana | reverse complement strand
CATACACCCACACATCCATACATCCATATATCCTTCCATTCGTACGTCCATCATTCCATACATACATCCATCCATACATCCATACGTACATACATCCATACAACCATACATTCATACTTCCACACATCCATAAATCCATCCACCCATCCAACCATCCATGCATCCGTTCATCCACCTATCCTTCCACCCACACTTCTTCCATT
>NW_017007458.1:0-203 GCF_001483705.2 Eufriesea mexicana | reverse complement strand
GGGGGGGGGGGGGGCAGAAATGGCGGCCTCGGCATGTTGGGTTGTGTTAGGCTACGCTTGGTTGTGTTCTGTTGGTTTTGGTTAGGATTGCGTAGCTTTGACTCTTCTGATTTACACTGCTATTCTACGGACTCCTGCGATCAAATCTGCACTAACGTTTTCTGCTTTGCTTTGCGGAGGCCAGCATTTGTGATCGCGGAACG
>NW_017007457.1:0-203 GCF_001483705.2 Eufriesea mexicana | reverse complement strand
CCACTAGCGCCACCACGGAGACTCTGATAACCTACAACCCATTACTAGATTCCATCTTCATCATCAAACACGAGAAAATGGGTATAGACCAACTATACGAATAAATAAACATATACATTCATAATTCATTTCCTTCCAACCCAAAATTTAAAATTTCAAAAGACTCCTCCCACCAAAGATGCAATACAATTACTTTACAATTA
>NW_017007456.1:0-203 GCF_001483705.2 Eufriesea mexicana | reverse complement strand
AGCAGAGCGTACTAGAGGAGAGTAGTGCTCAGAAGTCCATAGAAACGCAGTGTGCAGCAGAAAAGTCACAGCTAACGAGACCCAAACCAAACTAACTTCTCTTAACCAAACGTATCATAAGTGTACCTAACTTGCCGCGACCACAATTGCTGGCCAACCCAGGCCAAGCAGAATAAGAAAGAGCAGAGTAGAGCGCAGAAATA
>NW_017007455.1:0-203 GCF_001483705.2 Eufriesea mexicana | reverse complement strand
TCTCTCTCGTCTACCGATCCTTGTAAATCCTCGAAAATGATGGATGGTTGGAGAGAGAGAAGAAGAGAATATCTTAAGGAAGAACAAATCCTTCGCGATATAAAGCTTCGAGAGATATAGTAGGGTGTCCCCCCTTCTTCCCCCCATGGTTATTGACAGGTAGATTACTTGGTCACTGGTACCCTCGGATGCGCGATGGTGCT
>NW_017007454.1:0-203 GCF_001483705.2 Eufriesea mexicana | reverse complement strand
CTTCAATCCAATGGCAAGTGCAGCCATCTTCTTGCCAGAGAATAAGTCTATACAAAATCTATAGCTGTCATATTTTGGTGATTCGATCACCTAACGCCTCCAATCCAATGGCATGTACAGCCATCTACTTGCCGGAGAAGAGGTCTATTCAAAATCTATAACCTGCTATATCATGGTGAATAGACCGCCTAACGCCTTCAATC
>NW_017007453.1:0-203 GCF_001483705.2 Eufriesea mexicana | reverse complement strand
GCTGTAGCATCTGGCTCGAAAATTCAATTTCATTGACATTTTCGCCGAATATCGTGGTGAGCTGACTTTCTTGCTCAAAGAAGGAGGAAATATACTATTGGCCAGCTATGGCCATTGCAATTCTATAGCATCTGGATGGGAAATTCAATTATATTGACATTTTCGACTAATATTGTGGTGAGCTGACATCCTTGCATGTGTAA
>NW_017007452.1:0-203 GCF_001483705.2 Eufriesea mexicana | reverse complement strand
AATGCGTAGGGAACTGTACCATATATAATTATATAGCAGCGAAATATATAAAATTTATTATTAATGAAAAATAAAAATATACTTAAGAAGATATAAAAGAATGTAAGTGACCTTGTGGTTTACCATAATTTCCTCTGTAGTGTATGGGGTTTAATACTGAGCCTTTCCAGAAAGCAGGAGGTCCTTGTAAACCAAAATCCGGA
>NW_017007451.1:0-203 GCF_001483705.2 Eufriesea mexicana | reverse complement strand
TTGAGGTATGGATGGACGGATATAGGGATGAATGTATGTACGGATGAATGGATGTGTGGATGGTTTGAGATATGGATGGATGGATGTATGTATTGGTGGATGTATGGATTGATGGATGCATGTATGGATTCAGGTATGGGTGGATGGATTTATGAATGTATGGATGTATGATTGCATGGAAGTTTCGGTGGATGTATGTATGT
>NW_017007450.1:0-203 GCF_001483705.2 Eufriesea mexicana | reverse complement strand
GGATATAGCCATCTACTCACCAGAGAATAGATCTATACATAGCCTATAACTTGCTATAACTTGTCTAATAGATTATTTACCGTCTACAGTTCAATGGTGGATATAGCCATCTACTCACCAGAAAATAGATCTATACATAACCTATAACCTGCTATAACTTGGCTAATAGATTACTTACCGTCTACAGTTCAATGGTGGATATA
>NW_017007449.1:0-203 GCF_001483705.2 Eufriesea mexicana | reverse complement strand
TTAGTCGAAAATGTCAGTAAAATTGAATTTTCCAGCCAGATTCTATAGGATTGCGATGGCTACTGCAAGCCAATAGAATCCTTTCACCTTATTTAAGCAAGAAATATAGCTCACCGCGATATTAGTCGAAAATATCAGTAAAATTGAATTTTCCAGCCAGACTCTATAGCTTTGCAACGATTATAGCACGCCAATTGAATCTT
>NW_017007448.1:0-203 GCF_001483705.2 Eufriesea mexicana | reverse complement strand
AACCCCGCCAAACGTAACACTTCCAAACGTAGCCAAACTCAACCTGAGAAGGCATGACCAACATGGCTGGTCTCCACAGAGACAAGCAGAATGTACTCGATCACGGTAGTGCGCAGAAACCCACCGCATTGCATTGAAATGCACAAGAGACGGGTATATCCTAACCTAACCTAGCTTAACCTAACACAATCAAGCGTAGCATA
>NW_017007447.1:0-203 GCF_001483705.2 Eufriesea mexicana | reverse complement strand
CGTACATCCGTCCATCCATACCTCAATCCAACAATACATCCATCAATCCAAACAACCGTTCATACATACATGCATCCATCCATACATGCACCTTTCCATAGATCAATCCATCCATACATCCACCCATCCATACATACACACATCCATGCATCCATCGAACCCTACATCCATCCGTCCTTACAAGCACCCATCCCTACACCCAT
>NW_017007446.1:0-203 GCF_001483705.2 Eufriesea mexicana | reverse complement strand
CCTTACGTATGCAAGGAAGTTATCTCACCACGGTATTAGTCGAAAATGTCAATAAAATTGAGTCCGCCAGGCACATTCTATATCATTGCAACCGTTATAGCACGCCAAAAGAATATTTCCTCCTCATTTATGCAAGTAAAGTAGCGCACCACAATATTATTCGAAAATGTCAATAGAATTGAATTTTCCGGCCAGATTCTATA
>NW_017007445.1:0-203 GCF_001483705.2 Eufriesea mexicana | reverse complement strand
ATGGATGCATGTATGGATGGATGGCTGTATCGATAAATGGATGTATGGATGGATAGCGGTATGAATGGATGGATCTACTGATGTATGGATGTATGGATGTATATATGAATGGATGTATGGATGGGTGGATGTATGGTTATATGGATTTATGGATGCATGGATGTATGGTGAGATGGATTTATGGATGCGTGGATGGATGGGTG
>NW_017007444.1:0-203 GCF_001483705.2 Eufriesea mexicana | reverse complement strand
TGATTTTTCCAGCCAGGTTCTACTGCATTGCATTGTCTATAGCACGCCAATAGGATTTACCCCTCTTACTTAGGCAAGAAAGATAGCTCACCACGATAATAGCCGAAAATGTCAAAAATATTGAACTTTCCAGCAAGATGCTATAGCATTGCAATGCCTATAGCACGCCAATAGAATCTAACCGCCTTATATATGCGAGAAAG
>NW_017007443.1:0-203 GCF_001483705.2 Eufriesea mexicana | reverse complement strand
ATTTCATATGCAGCAACTTAATAGTACCATCGGTCAGACATTTTCAGTGATGCACAGTAGTACAATCGATCAGACATTTTCAGTGATGCACAGTAGTACCATCGGCCAGACATTTTCAGTGATTCGCAGTAGTACCATCGGCCAGACATTTTCAGTGATGCAAAGTAGTACCATCGGTCAGACATTTTCAGAGATTCGAACTA
>NW_017007442.1:0-203 GCF_001483705.2 Eufriesea mexicana | reverse complement strand
GCCTACATCACGCCAATAGAACCTTTCCTCCTTATTTATGCGAAAGCTAATTCACCGCAATATTAGTCGAAAATGTCAATGAAATTGTACTTTCCAACCAGGTTCTATAGCATTGCGATGGCTATAGCACGTGAATTGACTCTTTCCACCTTATATATGCAACAAAGTTATCTCACCACGATGTTAGTCGAAAATGTCAATAA
>NW_017007441.1:0-203 GCF_001483705.2 Eufriesea mexicana | reverse complement strand
TCTCGGCACGTTAGGTTGAGTTAGGCTACGTTTGGTTGTGTTACGTTTGGTTAAGATTGGAGATGGTAGATTTGTCTTTTGTGCCGTACACAGCTGTTCGGAGGATTACTGTGATATACTGTGCCCAAATGCGCTTTGCTTGGCTTTGAGTAGGCCCGCTATAGTGGTTTAGGCAAGTTCGGTTTTGTCAGGTTACGTTTGGT
>NW_017007440.1:0-203 GCF_001483705.2 Eufriesea mexicana | reverse complement strand
GTGCTATGGGCATTGCAAAGCTATAGAATCTTCCTGGAAAATTCAATTCTATTGACATTTTCGACTAATATCGAGATGAGCAAACTTCCTTGCATAAGTAAGTAGGAAAGATGCTTTTTGAGTGCTAGAGCCATTGCAATGATATAGTTTGTGCCTGGAAAATACAATTCTGTTGACATTTTCGACTAATATCGTGGTGAGCT
>NW_017007439.1:0-203 GCF_001483705.2 Eufriesea mexicana | reverse complement strand
CGTTCCGCTACCACTACTGCTAACCACCACAGAGCCACGCAGAATATACTAGGACACGGCAGAGTGTAGAAATCCAGCGCACTGCAGTTTACAGCACAAATTTCGAAGACATTCTAACCCAGCCTGTCCAAACCTAACCAAACCGAACGTAGACTAACTGAGCATAACGTGCCGCGACCACCATTGCTGGCCTCCTGGGGAGG
>NW_017007438.1:0-203 GCF_001483705.2 Eufriesea mexicana | reverse complement strand
CAATTTTATTGACATTTTCCACTAATATCGTGGTGTACTAACTCTCTTGCATAAATAAGGAATAAATATTCTATTGGCGTGTTATAGCCATTGCACTGCAATAGAATCTTGCTGGAAAATACAATTTTGTTGACATTTTTGACAAATATCGTGGTGAGCTACCTTCCCTGCATAAATAATGAGGAAAGATTCTATTGGCGTGC
>NW_017007437.1:0-203 GCF_001483705.2 Eufriesea mexicana | reverse complement strand
TTCCTCCTTATTTATGAACGAAAGTCAGCTCACAACGACATTAGAAGAAAATGTCAATGGAATGGAATATTCCAGCCAGACTCTAAATCATTGCAATGGCTATTGTACGCGAAAAGAATTCTTCTTCCTTACGTATGCAAGGGAGTTAGCGCACCACGATATATGTCGAAAATGTCAATAAAATGGAATTTTCCGGGCAGATT
>NW_017007436.1:0-203 GCF_001483705.2 Eufriesea mexicana | reverse complement strand
GACTGACCTGACCTGACCTGACCTGACCTGACATGACCCAACATAACCTAACCTAACTTAACCATACCTATCCTAACATAACACAACAAATCCGAACCTAATCTAACCTAGCCTTACCCAACCCATCCAATCCTAACCTATCGTAATCAAGCCTAACATAAACTCACCTAACCAAACCTAACCTATTGTAATCTAACCTAACC
>NW_017007435.1:0-203 GCF_001483705.2 Eufriesea mexicana | reverse complement strand
AGAACGCAGGAATCCGCCGGATATCGGCGTAAAGCAAAAAAGACGTAGCTGTCCTTATCAAACTTAACCTAAACCAACCTAAGCGAATGTAACCTGACTCAATGGAGCGTGCAGAGGCCACCATTTCTGGCCTTCACAGGGCCAAGCTGAAAGCATTGCAGCACTGTATGGCACAGGAATCAACCTAATAGGAGACCTTAGCA
>NW_017007434.1:0-203 GCF_001483705.2 Eufriesea mexicana | reverse complement strand
AGGGCCGCAATAGCGGGTACATATTTGTGTGGGGGTCCTCTCTCACCTTCAATGAGGATGGTTAGTCGCAGGTATCCTCCGTGGGTGTGTAGCTAAGTAGAAGGGACGTAAGGAGAAGGAAGCGGCGTTCCGTCCTGGGCCTGCTAGCGGACTCATCAGTAAGGCTAGCCTAGCAGGCCCTGCCTCAGACATAGGGATACTAT
>NW_017007433.1:0-203 GCF_001483705.2 Eufriesea mexicana | reverse complement strand
TAGCGTACGGCGACCACTATTCCTTGCCTCCCCAGGGTGGAGCAGAAAATATTAGAGGACAGTTTGGCGCAGAGATCCATTGAATAGCAGGCTACAGCAGAAGAGACAGAGCCACACTAACAGAGCCCAACTTAACTTAGCCAGTACAAACGTAACATAACCTAACTAACGTAGGACGACCACACGTCATGGCCACCCCTTAG
>NW_017007432.1:0-203 GCF_001483705.2 Eufriesea mexicana | reverse complement strand
TAAATAAGAAGGAAAGATTCTGTTGGCGTGCTGTAGGCGTTGCAATGCTGCAGAATCTGGAAGAAAAACACAATTTTATTGACATTTTGGACTAATATCGTGGTGAGCTGACTTCCTTGCATAAGTAAGGAGGAAAGAGCCGTTTTGAGTGCTATAGCCATTGCAATGATATAGAATGTGGCTGGAAAATACAATTTTGTTGA
>NW_017007431.1:0-203 GCF_001483705.2 Eufriesea mexicana | reverse complement strand
GCTACCTACTTGCCAGAGAATAGGTCTCTTCAAAATCTATAATCTGTTATAGCTTGGGGAATATGTCGCCAAACGCCTTCAATCCGATGACAAGAACAGCCTTCTACTTGCCAGAGAATAGGTCTATTCAAAATCTATATTCTGTTATAGCTTGGGGAATAGGTCGCCGAACGCCTTCAATCCAATGGCAAGAACAGCCATCC
>NW_017007430.1:0-203 GCF_001483705.2 Eufriesea mexicana | reverse complement strand
CTAATGTGTTCTGCTTGGCTCTAGGGAGGCCAGCAGTAGCGGTCGCGGCAGGTTAGGTGATGTTAGGTTACGATTGGCTATGTTACGATTGTTTTCGTTAGGAGGGGATAGCTATGACATTATAGATATAGTCTGCTATCAGGTCGATTTCTGCGCCCTGCAGTGCTCGGACATTTTCTGCTTGGCTCTGGGAAGGCCAGCAA
>NW_017007429.1:0-203 GCF_001483705.2 Eufriesea mexicana | reverse complement strand
TACTCACCAAGCAATAACAGGTTACAGATTTTGAATAGACCTATTCTCTGGCAAGTAGATAACGGTACATGCCAATGGATTGCAGGCGTTAGGCGATATAATCACCAAGCTATGGCAGCTTATAGGTTTTGAATACACTGATTCTCTGGCAAATTGATGGCTGTACTTGCCATTGGATTGAAGGCGTTAGGCGATCGATTCTC
>NW_017007428.1:0-203 GCF_001483705.2 Eufriesea mexicana | reverse complement strand
TTATCAAACCTAACGTGTCTAGACCACCATTGCTCTCATCCCCATCGCCAAGCATAATATATTCGAGTAGAGTAGAGCGCAGATGTCCATGGAACGGCAGAGTATATGCAGAAAAGTCAATGCTATCCTTACCTGACCCAAACTAACCTAACATTACCGAACGTAACGTGACTTAATCTAACCTGCCAGGATCAGTATTGCTG
>NW_017007427.1:0-203 GCF_001483705.2 Eufriesea mexicana | reverse complement strand
GCACAAAAGTCAAATGTCTCCTAACCTAACCCGAGCTAACATCACTTAGCCTGACATGGACGACCAAAGCATAACGTACCGCGACCACTATTGCTGGCATCCACTGGGCTAAGTAGATTAGAGTAGAGCACAGTCGAGACCAGGCAACCACAGAGTAACAATGTATAGCACGAAAGTCATAGCTATACGAACCAAACATGACC
>NW_017007426.1:0-203 GCF_001483705.2 Eufriesea mexicana | reverse complement strand
GATGTACGAAAGTATGGAGGATACGGATGTATGGATGTATGGATGTATATATGTATGGTTGTAAGGATGGATGGATGAATGATTGGACGGATGTATGGATGGATCGATGCATGGATGTATATACGGATGGATGAATGGACGTGTGTATGGTTGGATGGACGTATGGATGGATGGATTTATGGATGTGTGGATATATGGATGAA
>NW_017007425.1:0-203 GCF_001483705.2 Eufriesea mexicana | reverse complement strand
TGCTCGCCGACCTGTTCCATGATTTTACATCAGCTCCAACAATTCCCTGGACAATACTTTTTCCACTTTGCAGTACATTTTAATAATTTTACTTACCATATACTTACCTTGTTTACTTACACCTTCTCTTACTTCGATTTCTTTCCTTTCTTACAAGGAGTGTGCAAGTCCTTCCGGACACCGATTTAGTTGAAACTTTGCAG
>NW_017007424.1:0-203 GCF_001483705.2 Eufriesea mexicana | reverse complement strand
ATTAGATTGAGGGCGTTGGGCGATCTATTCACCAAGCTATAACAGGTTATATATTTAGCATAGCCCTATTCTCCGGCAAGTAGATGGCTGTACTTGCCATTGTTTAATGGCGTTAGGCGACCTATTCACCAAGCTATATAAGATTATAGATTTTGTATAGACCTATTCTCTGGCATGTAGAAGGCTGTGCTTGCCATTGGATT
>NW_017007423.1:0-203 GCF_001483705.2 Eufriesea mexicana | reverse complement strand
GGAATCGACCCTATAGCAGTGAATAGCACAGTGTATAGAGTCGGAGCTATCCCATCCTAACCTTACCAAACGTAATGTGACCGCGCGTAACATGACTTATCCTAACGTGCCGGGACCACTATTACTGGCCTCGCCAGAGCAGAGCAGAACATATCAGAGCATAGTACAACGCCGAAATACACCGTGTAGTAGTGTATAGCGCA
>NW_017007422.1:0-203 GCF_001483705.2 Eufriesea mexicana | reverse complement strand
TGAAAAATAAAACATATTCTCAAATTTCAAGATGTTTAGAATATTTTGAGACCAGGTCGGAATAAAAGAAACAAATAAAATTTGGCTGATAATGGGCTTGCAGCAATTGGACTCGGGCGTTGGCTTCGGGTGGCTCCAATTTTCAAAGCCATAAACCAAGAATGATATACTCGCGATCGTCTCTTAACTCATTCGAGACGGTG
>NW_017007421.1:0-203 GCF_001483705.2 Eufriesea mexicana | reverse complement strand
CGGATGTGTGGATGTATGGATGTATATATGTATGGATGTATGGATGGTTGGATGTATGGATGGTTGGATGTATGGATGGATGGTTTTATGAATGGATGTATGTATGGACGAATGGTTGTATGGATGGGTGGATGTATGGCTGGATTGGTTTATGTATGGTTGAATGTACGGATGTATCTATTTATGGATGTATATATGTGAGG
>NW_017007420.1:0-203 GCF_001483705.2 Eufriesea mexicana | reverse complement strand
AATTGCTCCCCTCCACGGAGCCAAGCAGAACGTATTAATGGTCAGCAGTGCCCAAATGTCCATCGACACGTTGTGTATGTCAGAAAAGCCTAAGCTACCCAATCCTACCCCAAACTAACAGAGCCTAGCCGAACTTAGCGTAGCTCAACGTAACGTTCCGCGAAAACTATTACTGGACTCCCAATGGCCAAGCAGGATATAGT
>NW_017007419.1:0-203 GCF_001483705.2 Eufriesea mexicana | reverse complement strand
ATCTATTTTTTTAAATTTAGTAATAATATAAAATTACTGTTTTCAATATTTTTTGTATAGTACAGAAATATCTAAATATATTGAGAAATATATGTTTTTGTAATTAACTTTAATTACTAGCAGGTTAATGAAAAAAACATCTACATTCTATTTGAGTAAGATAAACTTAGAGTTATATCAAAATATTATATTATATAAAACTA
>NW_017007418.1:0-203 GCF_001483705.2 Eufriesea mexicana | reverse complement strand
TTGGGCTGAAGGCGTTCGGCCATCTGTTCACCAAGATATAACAGGATATAGATTTTGAACAGAACTTTTCTCTGGCAAGTAGATGGCTGTACTGGCCATTGAACTGGAGGCGTTATACGATCTATTCACCAAGGTATAAGACGATATAGACTTTGAATAGACCTATTCCCTGGCAAACAGGTGGCTGTACTTGCGATTGGATT
>NW_017007417.1:0-203 GCF_001483705.2 Eufriesea mexicana | reverse complement strand
GTGGTGAAATAGCTGTATTGCATAAATAAGGATGAAATATTATATTTGCGCGCTATGGCCATTAGAATGCTATAGAATCTGGCTTGAAAATTCAATTGTATTGACATTTTCGACTAATATTGCAGTGTGCAACCCCACTTTCCAAAATAAGGAGGAAAAATTTTACTGACATGCTGTAGCCACTGCAGTTCCATAGAATCTGC
>NW_017007416.1:0-203 GCF_001483705.2 Eufriesea mexicana | reverse complement strand
TAGCTATAGCTTTGCAATAGAATTTGCCTGAAAAGATCAATTCTATTGACATTTTCGACAAAGATCGTGGAGGGCAAGATCTTCAGCATAAATAAGGTGGAAAGATCGTATTGGTCTGCTATAGCCATTGCATTGCAATGGAATTTTACTGAAATGATCAGTTTTGTTGACATTTTTGTCTAATATTGCGGTGGGCAAGCCTC
>NW_017007415.1:0-203 GCF_001483705.2 Eufriesea mexicana | reverse complement strand
TTTCTGGCTTCCTTCGCGCTACTTTTCTCTAGTATTTTCTGCTTGGCTCCGGGGAAGCCAGCAGTACAAGTCTCGGCAAGTTAGGTTGAGTTAGGTTACGTTTCGTTAGGTTGAGTTGGGAACGTTCTGTTAGGATTTCTTTGACTTTCGCGTTATACACTGTTTTTCGGTGGAATCCTCCGGTCTACATTGCTCTGGCATAC
>NW_017007414.1:0-203 GCF_001483705.2 Eufriesea mexicana | reverse complement strand
TATTGCTGCCCTCCCAAGAGCCAAGCAGGACATACTAGGGCACAGTAATGCAAAGAAGCCTATCAAGTAGCAGTGTGCAGAACAAAAGTTAAAGATATCCTAGCCAAACTTAGCCTGACACAACACATCCGAACGCAACCTGACACGACATAACCCGACAAGAACACTATTGCCTCCCTCGCCAGAGCCATGTTGTAAATGTT
>NW_017007413.1:0-203 GCF_001483705.2 Eufriesea mexicana | reverse complement strand
AGGTCAGTTCAAGTCAGGGCAGGTCAGGCCAGATCATATATGGTCAGGTCAGATCAGGTCAGGCCAGATCAGTCAGGTATGTTCAGGCCAGCTCAGGTCAGGTCAGGTTAGGACAGTTCAGGTCAGGCTAGGTCAGGACGGGTCAGATCATGTCAGGTCAGGTCAGGCCAGTTCAGGTCAGTTCACTTCAGGTCAGATCATGT
>NW_017007412.1:0-203 GCF_001483705.2 Eufriesea mexicana | reverse complement strand
CCAAGCTACAACAGACTATAGATTTTGAATAGGCCTATTCTCTGGCAAGTAGAGGGCTGTACCTGTCATTGGATTGAAGGCGCTTGGCGTTCTGTTCACCAAGCTATAACAGATTATAGATTATGAATAGACAGATTCTAAGGCAAGCAGATGGCGGTACTTGCCATTCGATTGAAGGCGTTAGGCGATCTATACGCCTAGCT
>NW_017007411.1:0-203 GCF_001483705.2 Eufriesea mexicana | reverse complement strand
CATACACATGCAAGGACGTCAGGTCACCACGATACTAGCCGAAAATGTCAATAAAATTGAATTAAGCAGCCAGATTCTATAGCACTGCAATGGCTATAGCGTGTCAATAGAATCTTTCCTCCGTATTTGTGCAAGAATGATACCTCTCCACGATATGAGTCGAAAATGTTAATAAAGTTGAATTTTCGAGGCAGATTCTATAG
>NW_017007410.1:0-203 GCF_001483705.2 Eufriesea mexicana | reverse complement strand
ACGTTTGGCTACGATAGGATAGGGTAGCTTCGACTATTGTGCTATTCACTGCGATTCGACGGAATTCCGCGCTCTACTCTACCCTAATATGTTCCGATTGGCTCATGGGAGGCCAGCAATAGTGGTGGCAACACTTTTGTTTCTGTGAGGTTACGTTTGGTAGTGTTACGATTGGTTAGACTAGGACATGGTGCCTTCGACTT
>NW_017007409.1:0-203 GCF_001483705.2 Eufriesea mexicana | reverse complement strand
TTTTATTGCATTTTCGACTAATATCGTGGCGAGATAGTTTTGTTGCATAAATAAGGAGGAAAGGTCCTTTTGGCATGCTATAGCAAAATGCAATGCTATTGAGTTTTCCTGGAAAATTCAATTCTGTTGACATTTTCGAATAACAGCGTGGTGAGCAAGTTTTGTTACATAAATACGGAGGTAAGATACTATTGGCATGCTAT
>NW_017007408.1:0-203 GCF_001483705.2 Eufriesea mexicana | reverse complement strand
GCAATGCTATGGAATCTGACTGGAAAATTCAATTTTATTGACATTTTCGACTAATGTCGTGGTAAGCTAATTTTGTTGCATAAATAAGGAGGAAAGGCTCTGTGGCATGGTACAGCCATTGTTATGCTTTAGAATTTGAATGGAAATATCAATTGTATGGACATTTTCGACTAATACCGTGTTGAGCTAATTTTGTTGCATAA
>NW_017007407.1:0-203 GCF_001483705.2 Eufriesea mexicana | reverse complement strand
GTTTCTGCGGCTTTTGTGCTCTTCACGGCAATGCGGTGGACTTCTGCTCTCTACTGTGCTCTATTATATTCTGCTTGGACCTAGTGAAGCCAGCAGTAGTGGCCTTGGCACTTTAGGTTGTGTTATGCTACGCTTGGATATGTTACGTTTGGTGAGGTTGTGGTAGGATAGCTGAGCCTTGTGTGTACTGTACACTGCTACCC
>NW_017007406.1:0-203 GCF_001483705.2 Eufriesea mexicana | reverse complement strand
ATGCAAGAAAGATAGCTTACCACGATATTAATCGAAAATGTCATTAAAATTGAATTTTCCAGCTAGATTCTCTAGGATTGCAGTGACTATAGTACGCCAGTTGAACCGTTCCTCCTTCTATATGCCAGAAACTTAGGTCTCCGTGACAGTTGTCGATAATGTCAATAAAATTGTATTTTACAGCCATGTTCTATAGCATTACC
>NW_017007405.1:0-203 GCF_001483705.2 Eufriesea mexicana | reverse complement strand
ATAGCCGTCGCATTGTTATAGAATCTGGCTGGAAAGTTCAATTTTATTGACATTTTCGACTGACCTCGTGGTGAGCTACTTTCCTCCATAAATAAGCAGGAAAGATACCATTGGCTTGCTATGGCCATTGCATTGATATTGAATGTGTTTGGAAAATTCAAATTTATTGACATTTTCGACTAATGTCGTGGTGAGCTAACTTC
>NW_017007404.1:0-203 GCF_001483705.2 Eufriesea mexicana | reverse complement strand
TAAAAATAAAATGGACTAAACAAACTATAATATTTTTATATACAAAATGTAATAGAAAATATAATATTTTTGTGTGAATTTTTATAATAGAATCTTTATTTATCTTTATTTATATCATTATTAGATATTAAAACAAACATAAAAATAGAAATAAAAATAAAAATAAAATGGATTAAACAAACTATAATATTTTTATATATATA
>NW_017007403.1:0-203 GCF_001483705.2 Eufriesea mexicana | reverse complement strand
AAGTCAGTGCTATCCTGACCTAACCCAATCTAACCCAACCTAACCAAACGTAACGTAACTCAGTTTACCGTGCCTCTGTCATAATTGCCGGCCTCCCAAGTTCTGAGCGGAACACATTAGAGAACAGTAGAGCGCAGAAGTCAAAGGAATGGCCTGTGTATAGCAAAAAAGTAAAAGCTGTCCAAACCTAACAAAAACGAGCA
>NW_017007402.1:0-203 GCF_001483705.2 Eufriesea mexicana | reverse complement strand
AGCAGTGTACTGCAAAAAAGTAGAGGACATCCTAACCTAACGTGTCCTCACATGTCATAATCACACGAAAGCAGTCCCAACTTAACGTACCTAGCCCACAATTGCTGGCTTCCCCTTCGCCAAGCAGGGGATATTAGGGATGAGCAGAGCGCATGGGTCTATACAATGGCAGTGTGTAGTACCAATGTCAAACATTTCCAAGC
>NW_017007401.1:0-203 GCF_001483705.2 Eufriesea mexicana | reverse complement strand
CTTCATTCTATTCAAACATCGTGCCTTCTTAGAAAAATTCACAATTCTCGAAAACTGAGGGTGCAGGAACAATTTCGAATTCGAATTCGAATTTATTTCCTGGAGAGTAAACTCTACGAGAAACACCCAATGTATATTATAAATTAAAATTCACATGGAACAGTATAATTCGTTTTAAATGGAAAACGTATTTACTGTACGAT
>NW_017007400.1:0-203 GCF_001483705.2 Eufriesea mexicana | reverse complement strand
ACTATATTAAGAACTGCTACACGTGAAATATTAAAATAAAATAATTCTGTACTCGAGAGGTGCCCCTCAGTCACTATTAAATAAAATTTCGAAAATCGATATTAATTAGTACGTCAAATTTAAAATACTGTAACGGTGTATAAGGTATCGAAATCAAATAATTCTACGTGTCAATTATTATACGATTTTTTATTTACTATTGA
>NW_017007399.1:0-203 GCF_001483705.2 Eufriesea mexicana | reverse complement strand
CCTAACTTTCTTGCATATATAATGAGGAAAGATTCTACTGGCGCGCTATTGTCATTGCGATGCAATATAATATGTCTGGAAAATTCAGTTTTATTGATATTTACGAATAACATCGTGATTACCTATCTTTCTTGTATAACTATGGACGAACTATTCTATTGGCGTGCTATAGCCATAGCAAAGGTATAGAATCTGGCAGGAAA
>NW_017007398.1:0-203 GCF_001483705.2 Eufriesea mexicana | reverse complement strand
ATCGATGGATGTTTCGATGGTTGTATGGATGGATGGATGGGTGTATGGATGGATGTATTAAAGGATGGATGGATGTATGGCTGGATGGATATATGGATGGGATATATTTGGGTGGATGCATGTATGGATTCGTGGATTTGCGCATGGATGTATGTATGGATGGATGGATGTATGGATGGTTTGAGGAATGAATGGAAGAATTT
>NW_017007397.1:0-203 GCF_001483705.2 Eufriesea mexicana | reverse complement strand
AAAATTGTTTTTAAAGAAATTGGGAGATTTTTGATTGATTTATGACAGAGAACAGGTGCTGGGGTACTTAGGGTACACAAAAAGAAATTTTGGAAGCTTCTAAAAGGTATTATTTTAATTTCCTTAGTCATCTTTTGGTGATTTGAGAATTTAAATTCAAGTATAGTGTTCGAAAATTATTTTCAAAGAAATTGGGAGATTTG
>NW_017007396.1:0-203 GCF_001483705.2 Eufriesea mexicana | reverse complement strand
GACCTTACCTGCCCTGACCTGACCTGTCCCGACCTGACCTGACCTGACCTTACCTGACCTGACTTGCCCTGACCTGCCCTGAACTGACCTGACCCTAACTTGCCTTGCCTGGCCAGACCTGGACTGACCTGGCTTGACAAGACCTGACCTGACGTGACCTGACCTGACTTGACCTGTCCTGCCCTGCCCTTGCCTGACATGAA
>NW_017007395.1:0-203 GCF_001483705.2 Eufriesea mexicana | reverse complement strand
TTGAACTTCTGCGCTATACTGTGCTCTAATATGCTCTGCTTGGCTCTGGGAGGGACATCAACACTGGCATCGGCAGGCTAAGATGAGTTAAGCTACGATTGGTTAGGTTATGTTATTTCAGGAGAGGTTAGGTGATCTTCGACTCTTGTTCCTTACACTGCATTGCGGCAGACTTGTGCTCTATACTGTGCTCTAGTATATAC
>NW_017007394.1:0-203 GCF_001483705.2 Eufriesea mexicana | reverse complement strand
TTATGACCATTCGTTGTTGACAAAATAGGCTCCAATAATTATAAATGTTCGACAATGTATATTAAGAAACCAAATATTTTCAACAAAATTAAATAAAAAGCAATTTATTTCTTAAAGTAATCGCAAATGTATTAATTCGTTGTTTATGTGAAACATTTCACCAAATATTTATGGCAATTCGTTGTTGAAAAAATAACCTCCTT
>NW_017007393.1:0-203 GCF_001483705.2 Eufriesea mexicana | reverse complement strand
ATGGATGTATGTATGGATGAGTGTAAGGGGGTATGCATGGATGTATGGACGTTTGTATGTATGAATGAATGCATGTATGGATGTTTGGATGTATGGACGTAATGATGTACGAATTTATGGATGTACGGGTGTATGGATGGATGGATGGTTGTATGGATGTATTGATGTATGCATGTATGTATGTATGGATGAATGGATTGGTG
>NW_017007392.1:0-203 GCF_001483705.2 Eufriesea mexicana | reverse complement strand
TCCACATATCAATCCATCCATGCACTCATCCATCCATACGTACATCCATACATACGTCCATACCTACATGCACACATCCACGCATACACACATACATCATCCATACATACGTCCACAGATACATCCGTCAATGCAACCAAACATACGTCCATGCATACATCCATACATGCAGACAGCCATACATCCATACATTCATACTTCCG
>NW_017007391.1:0-203 GCF_001483705.2 Eufriesea mexicana | reverse complement strand
CTCTCATTCGCTATATTTTCCTTCAAAATGCAGATAGACATGCAAGAAACTAGGAAGAATTCATTATAAATCATGCAAGGAGAATGAATCCTAAGATAAATATATTGTCATACTCAAACTTCTCTATCCTATCATCTTCAACCACCATAAGCAATGTTTCCAATTAAATATATTCCTATATAAACAATTTTCTACAATTTTCA
>NW_017007390.1:0-203 GCF_001483705.2 Eufriesea mexicana | reverse complement strand
GCCATCTACTTTCCAGAGAATAGGTGTATTCAAAGTATATAGCCCGTTATAGCTTGGTGAATACGTCGCCCAATGCCTTCAACCAATGGCAAGTACAGTCATCTACATGCCAGAGATTCGGTCTACTCAAAATCTATAACCTGCTATAGCGTGGTGAATAGATGGTCTAGCGCCTTCAATCCAATGGCAAGTACAGCCATCTA
>NW_017007389.1:0-203 GCF_001483705.2 Eufriesea mexicana | reverse complement strand
GAGAATAGGTCTATTCAAAATCTATAACCTGCTATAGCATGGTAAATAGATCGCCTAACGCCTGCAATCCAATGGCAGGTACAGCCATCTTCTTGCCAGGGAATAAGTCTGTTCAATATCTAGAATCTGTTGTAGCATGTTGAGTAGATCGCCTAACGCCTTCAATCCAATGGCAAGTACAGCCATCTACTTGCCAGAGAGTA
>NW_017007388.1:0-203 GCF_001483705.2 Eufriesea mexicana | reverse complement strand
CCTGGCTCTGGGGATGCCAGGAGTAGTGGTGGCGTCACGTTACGCTGCATTACACTACGTTTGGGTATGTTTGGTTAGGTCAAGTCAGGTTAAGGAATGCATCTCTTTTGCGCTATGCACTTCAATGCGGTGGATTTCTGCGCTCTGCTGGGCTCTGGTGTATTCTGCTTGGCCCTGGAGAAGCGGGCAATAGTGGTCTTTGC
>NW_017007387.1:0-203 GCF_001483705.2 Eufriesea mexicana | reverse complement strand
GAAAATTCAATTTAATGACATTTTCGTCTAATATCGTTCAGAGCTAATTTTGTTGCATAAATATGGAGAAAAGGTTCTAATGGAATGCTATAACCATTGCAATGCTACAGAATCTGACTGGAACATTCAAATTTATTGAAATTTTCGACTAATATCGTGGTGAGCTAATTTTGTTGCATAAATAAGGAGAAAATGTTCTATTG
>NW_017007386.1:0-203 GCF_001483705.2 Eufriesea mexicana | reverse complement strand
GGTGGGTCTTGCGTCTTTTCTTTTTTGATAAAATCGTGTTTTGGTCCGGAGGTATTATCACACTGGTGTTTTTTCGGGAGTTAATCCACTCGAAAGGCGATTTTCAGACACTCTACGTTGTCGGTGAAATTATCGAGATTCGTGGAATCAGGTTTCATTCTTTGCATTTATAATTTGACCAATTTTCTTTCCGATGATTCCCT
>NW_017007385.1:0-203 GCF_001483705.2 Eufriesea mexicana | reverse complement strand
TTCAATTTAACCCTCGTATTAACCGTTTGTTGTCCCAAGCGGCGCGACCGCGCTGTTCAGATTTCATGTCGAGGAAATTCAGCCCATTTTGAGCGTTCTCGACAGCTGACAGTCGAAGTCGCATGCTCAGATTTATTGACGCACGTACATCACACAGCTCCTTTTAATGCGAATAATGCATTTACAATGGGTGCAATACTATA
>NW_017007384.1:0-203 GCF_001483705.2 Eufriesea mexicana | reverse complement strand
GGATATCTGCGTTCTACGTTGCTCTCCTACACTCCGCTCGTCCCAGGGGAGGCGTGCATTAGTTGTCGTGGCACGTTAGCTTCAGTTAGGTTTCGTTACGCTCGGGTAGGCTGGTAGAATTTGGATAGGATGGCTATGATTTTCGTGATGTACACTGCTTTTCGGCGGATGTCTGAGATCTACAGTGCTCTACTATATTCGGC
>NW_017007383.1:0-203 GCF_001483705.2 Eufriesea mexicana | reverse complement strand
CATTGCCGGCACGGCCAGACACAAGCAGAGCATACTAGTGCACAGTAGATCTTAATAATCCACAGAACAACAGTGTATACCTCGTGAGACAGAGCTATGCATTCCTTGCTCAGACTAACGTAACCCAACGAAACGAAACTTAACTTAACCTAACCAGACGAGACAATATTGCTGGCCTTCCCAGAATCAAGCAGAACACATTA
>NW_017007382.1:0-203 GCF_001483705.2 Eufriesea mexicana | reverse complement strand
ATGTCAATAAAATTGAACTTTCGAGACAGGTTCTACAGCATTGCAATGGCTATAGCACGCCAAGTGGATGTTTCCTGCTTACTTACATAAGGCAGTTAGCTCGCCACGATATTAGTCGAAAATGTCAACAGAATTGTATTTTACAGCCACAATCTACATCATTGCAATGGCTATAGCACTCAAAAAGTATCTTTCCTTTTTAC
>NW_017007381.1:0-203 GCF_001483705.2 Eufriesea mexicana | reverse complement strand
TAACCGAACGTAACCTGACCCATCATAACTTGCCGAGACTACTCTTGCTGGCCTTACCAGAGCCAAGCTGAAAATATTACAGCACTGTGGTGCGCAGACATCCACCTAATAGCAGAGTACGGCAGTCAAGACAAAGCTAGCACCTCCTAATATAAGCAAACTTAACATGACAATACGTAAGCTATCTAAACCTAACGCGCGGC
>NW_017007380.1:0-203 GCF_001483705.2 Eufriesea mexicana | reverse complement strand
TCCATGGAATGGCAGTGTATAGCACGAAAGTCAAACATATCCGTACCAAATGCAAACAAAGGTTACCTAACGGATCGAAACGAAACCTTACCTAATGCGCCGCAGCCACAATTTTAAGCATTCCCAGATCAAGGCATGGGATATTAGATCGCAGCTGAACGCAGAAATCCACCGAATAGCAGTGTAAAGCACAAAAGTCAAGA
>NW_017007379.1:0-203 GCF_001483705.2 Eufriesea mexicana | reverse complement strand
ATCCGATGGCAAATACAGCCATCTACATGCCAGAGAATAAGTCTATTCAAAATCTATAACCTGCCACAGCATGGCGATTTGGTCGGTTAACGCCCTCAATCTAATGGCAAGTGCAGCCATCAACTTGCCAGAGATTTGGCCTAATCAATATCTATAATCTGTTATAGCTTGGCGAATAGGTCGCCTAACGCCTTCAATCCCAT
>NW_017007378.1:0-203 GCF_001483705.2 Eufriesea mexicana | reverse complement strand
TATCACTGCAATGGCTATAGCACGCAAATAGAATCTTTCCTCCTTATTTATGCAACAAAATTTGCTCACCACGGTATCAGTCGAAAATGGCAAAAAATTGAATTTGCCTGTCAGATTCTATAGCATTACAACGGCTATAGCATGCCAATAGAATCCTTCCTCCATATTTACGCAACAAAATTAGCTCACCACGATATTAGACG
>NW_017007377.1:0-203 GCF_001483705.2 Eufriesea mexicana | reverse complement strand
TGGTGAATAGATCGCCTATCGCCTTCAATCCAATGGCAAGTGCAGCCATCTACTTGACAGAGAATAGGTCTATCCAAAATCTAGAACTTGTTATAGATTGGTGTGTAGAACGCCTAACGCCTTTAACCGAATGGCAAGTTCAGACATCTACTTGCCAGAGAATTGGTCTATTCTAAATCTGTAATCTGTTAAAGCTTGGCGAA
>NW_017007376.1:0-203 GCF_001483705.2 Eufriesea mexicana | reverse complement strand
ACTGATCTGACCTGACCTGACCTGATCATATATGACCTGGCCTGACCTGGCCTGACCTGAACTCACCGGACTCATCTGACCTGAACTGACCTGGCCTGACATGGCCTGACCTGAACTGACCTGAACTGATATTACCTGAGCTGACCTTACCTGACCTGACATTACCTGGCCTGACCTGACCTGTCCCGACTTTACCAGGCCTT
>NW_017007375.1:0-203 GCF_001483705.2 Eufriesea mexicana | reverse complement strand
TAATATCGTGGTGAACTAACTTTCTTGCGTAAATAAGGCGGAAAGATTCTATTGCCGTGCTATAGCCTCGGCATTGCTATAGTATCTGGCTGGAAAATTCAATTTCATTGACATTTTCGACTGAAATTGTGGCTACCTAGTTTTCCTGCATAAATAAGGCGGAAAGATTCCATTGCCGTGATATAGCCATTGCATTGCTATAG
>NW_017007374.1:0-203 GCF_001483705.2 Eufriesea mexicana | reverse complement strand
ATAAGTCCGCCGAATTGTTGTGTACAGCACAGAAGGTAAAGCTATCCTAACCAAACGTAGCTTAACACGACCTAACCGAACGTAACCTGAATCAACATAACTATTGCTGGCCTCTCCAGAGCTGAGCAGAACACGATAGCGGACAGTAGAACGCAGAGGGCCGTATTAGAGATGTGTATGCCTGGAAAATGAAAGCCACATAA
>NW_017007373.1:0-203 GCF_001483705.2 Eufriesea mexicana | reverse complement strand
GGATGTACGGATGTATATATGTATGGACGTATGTACGGATGTATGGATGTCTATATGTATGGACGTATGGATGGATGGAAATAACGATGGATGGCAGAAAGGACGGTAATATGTATGGATGAATGGATGCGGGGATGTGCAGATGTGTGCATGGATGAATGTGCGGACGGATGTATGTATGGATGCATGAGTGTATGAATGTA
>NW_017007372.1:0-203 GCF_001483705.2 Eufriesea mexicana | reverse complement strand
ACTAATTTGATATTCCAATGTAACTTTCGCGTAAGGATTTAACGTTACTCTCACACTAGCCAAGGGGACCAATTTTTATTCCAAGCTTTAGCAATCGTTATCGTTTTCGTTACTTGCTTTCACTTCTCTTATGGTGAATTTGCAATCAATTTTTCTTCCATCCCATTTATTCCGAAATTTATACTTAGTCTGGTTTATCTGCC
>NW_017007371.1:0-203 GCF_001483705.2 Eufriesea mexicana | reverse complement strand
TACGTTACCTTTGGTTTGGTCCGGACAGCTTTTACTTTTGCGACAGCTATACACTGCGATTCTGTGTGATTCGGCGATCTACTGTACTCTAATATGCTCCACTCAACACTGTAGAAGCCAGAAATATTGGTCGCGGTACATTAGTTTGAGTTATGTTACGTTGGGTTATGATAGGATTTGATATATAAGGATGGGATAGCTTT
>NW_017007370.1:0-203 GCF_001483705.2 Eufriesea mexicana | reverse complement strand
GCCATGGTTAGGTAATCGTAGCTTCGAGTTTTCTGCTATACACTGCGATACCATGAATTTCTGTACTCTACTCTCCTTTAATATGTTCCGCTTGTCTCTGAGGTGGCCAGCTGTAGCGGTCCCATTACGTTAGGATGGGGTTTGCTACGTAAGGTTACGTTATGATTGGTTAGGTTTGGAGGGGCTAGCTTTGACTTCTCCGC
>NW_017007369.1:0-203 GCF_001483705.2 Eufriesea mexicana | reverse complement strand
TGATTCAACTGCCTTGCTATAGCCTTCGCAATGCTACAGAATCTGGCTGGGAAGTTCAATATTTTTGTCAGTTTCGACTATTATCGTGGTGAGCTACCTGTCTTGCCTAAATAAGTAGGGTAGATACTGTTGGCGGGATATAGACATTGCAATGCTGCGGAGTCTGGCTGGAAAGTTCAATTTTATTGACATTTTCGAATAAT
>NW_017007368.1:0-203 GCF_001483705.2 Eufriesea mexicana | reverse complement strand
CAGCAGTAGCGGCCTCGGCACGTTAGTTTCAGTTTAGCTAAGTGTGCTTATGACGCGTTTTGTAAGGTCAGGATAGAATAGCTTAGACTTTCGTGCCATACGCTACTAGACGGTGGATTTCTGCGCTCTACTGTGCTCTAGTATATTCTGCTTGGATCTGGGGAAGCGATCAATAGTGGTCGCGGCACGTTAGGATGTGTTAT
>NW_017007367.1:0-203 GCF_001483705.2 Eufriesea mexicana | reverse complement strand
GTTCTACGAGCACAGCTGCTCGCCTCCAAAGTATAGAGCAGATGGTAATAGAGCTATGTGAGGTGTTGAAGTCGACCGTATAGCAGTGCATAGCGCAAATGTCAAAGCAACCACAACCAAGCCTACCAAACCTAACCTATCGAAAGGAAACCTATCTCCACATAACGTACCGAGAACACCATTACTGGCAACGCCAGAGCTGA
>NW_017007366.1:0-203 GCF_001483705.2 Eufriesea mexicana | reverse complement strand
ACTGTACTGTAGTATATTCTGCTAGTCTTCGTGGATGCCAGCATCATTTTTCTCGGCGCCTTTATCTGAGTTATGTCGCATATGATTATGTTATATCTGGCTAGGTTATGAAATGATATATTTGTCTTTTACGCTATACACTGCAAGTCGGTGTATCCCTGCGCTCTACGTTTCTCTACAATGCTCTGCTATACTCTCCGTAG
>NW_017007365.1:0-203 GCF_001483705.2 Eufriesea mexicana | reverse complement strand
CGCAGGAATCAAACTAATTGCAGACTATGGCATTATGGTAAAAACTATCCTCTCCTAACCTAGCCAAAACCAACATAGCCATACATAACCCAACTTAACCTAACGTGCCGCGAACACTGTAGCTGGACTCCCTAGATACAAGGGGAACACGCTAGTTGTGAGTAGTACGCAGAAATCCAGATAACTGCAGGGTATATGAGAAA
>NW_017007364.1:0-203 GCF_001483705.2 Eufriesea mexicana | reverse complement strand
CACGGGCCTTCGATCATTGGGTATGAGTGGAAACACGGATGAACATAGTCTCACAATATTTTTGACAGAGGGCAAAATAATGCAGGGATTATATTGAAAAGAATTTCTGTCTCGTTCTAAGACATGGCAGGACACGTCGGAACAGTTGGATTGCGTTCAGAAAGAATTTACTAAGCTCTAACAAAGCTTAGAAATCCACATCC
>NW_017007363.1:0-203 GCF_001483705.2 Eufriesea mexicana | reverse complement strand
CCCTCGTCGAATCGAGAAACTCACGTCTGAGGGTCTCGAGGAAACGGGTAGTCGGTTTTCCAGGCGGTAAAGCGATAATTTTTCATTTTCCTCGAAGCTTAACGAATTCTAGGTTGAGTGCTTTCCAATCTAGCGAGAAACCCGATGACGATCGCAGTTTGTCTAACTCAACAGAGTGAATAATGTATCGAATCCGCTTAATA
>NW_017007362.1:0-203 GCF_001483705.2 Eufriesea mexicana | reverse complement strand
TTGCTGCCCTGCCCAGATATTGCTGCACAACCCAGAGCCGAGCAGGTCATGCTACAGCGTAGTAGAGGGCAGAAGTCCTCCGAATAGCAGTGTCTAGCACAAGAGTTCAAGCTATGCTATCCATACTTAACCAGGTCCATCATAAACGAACGTAACCGGACCCAACGTAAGGTGCCCAGACCACCATTGCTGGCATTCGCAGA
>NW_017007361.1:0-203 GCF_001483705.2 Eufriesea mexicana | reverse complement strand
CATACAACCATACATATATCCATACATAAATCCACACATACATTCATACATCCAGCCATCCATACATTCATACATCCACACATCCATAAATACATCCAGCCTTACATCCATACATACATCCATACATCCATCCACTCATTCATCCATCCATCCATACATCCATACGTATAAACATCCATACATCCATACATCGGTAAATACAT
>NW_017007360.1:0-203 GCF_001483705.2 Eufriesea mexicana | reverse complement strand
AGCCATTGCATTGCAATAGAATCTGACTGAAAAGTTCCATTTTATTGACATTTTCGACTAATACCTTGTTGAGGAATGTTTTCTGCTCAAATAAGGTGGTAGATTCCATTGGTTTGCTGTAGACCTTGCATTGCATTAGGCACTGACCAGAAAACTCAATCATATTGACATTTTCGTCTAATATTGCGGTGAGCAATCCTTTC
>NW_017007359.1:0-203 GCF_001483705.2 Eufriesea mexicana | reverse complement strand
GTCAATAAAATTGTATTTTCTAAACACATTCAGTATCACTGCAATGGCTATAGCACGCCAATATTATCTTTCCCCCTTCTATATGCAAAAGAGCTAGCTCACCACAATATTAGCCGGAAATGACAATCTAAATAAGTTTGTCAGCCACATTCTGAAGCATTGCAATGGCTACAGCTCGCCAATAGTATCTTTCCTCTTTATTT
>NW_017007358.1:0-203 GCF_001483705.2 Eufriesea mexicana | reverse complement strand
GCGTAAGTAAGCAGGAAAGATCCTTTTGGCGTGCTATAGCCATTGCAATGCTGTATAACCTGTATAGAAAGTTCAATTTTATTGACATTTTCGACTAACATCGTGGTGAGCTATCTTTCTTTCATAAATAAGGAGGAGGCATACATTTGGTGTCCTATATCCATTGCAATGCTGTAGAATCTGGCTGGAAAATACAATTTTAT
>NW_017007357.1:0-203 GCF_001483705.2 Eufriesea mexicana | reverse complement strand
CAAGTAGATGGCTGTACTTGCCGTTGGATTGAAGGCGCTATGCGATCTAATCACCAAGCTATAGCAGGTTATAGATTTTGAATAGACTTATTCTCCGGCAAGTAGATGGCTGTGCTTGCCATTGGTTGAAGGCGATAGGCGATCTATTCACCAAGCTATAACAGGTTACAGACTTTGGTTAGACCTATCCTCTGGCAAGTAGA
>NW_017007356.1:0-203 GCF_001483705.2 Eufriesea mexicana | reverse complement strand
CGGCTAATATCGTGGTGAGCTCACATCCTTGCATAAATAAGGAGGAAAGATTCTATTAGCACGTTACACCAATTACAATACTATAGAATCTGCCTCGAAAATTCAATTTTATTGACATTTTCTCCTAATATCGTGGTGATGTGACTTTCTTGCACAAATAAGGAGGAAAGATTCTATTGGCCAGCTATGGCCATTGCAATTCT
>NW_017007355.1:0-203 GCF_001483705.2 Eufriesea mexicana | reverse complement strand
GTTTTGTCACCACGATATTTGTCGAAAACCTGAATGAAATTGATTTTTCCAGCCGGACTCTATTGCATTGCAATAGCTACAGCACCCCAGTAGAATCTTTCCTCCTTATATACCCAAGAAAGCTAGGTCGCCACGATTTGGTTGAAAATGACAATAAAATTGAATTTTCCAGCCAGGCTCTATAGCATTGCAATGGCTTTACC
>NW_017007354.1:0-203 GCF_001483705.2 Eufriesea mexicana | reverse complement strand
GCTCAGAAATCCATTGAACCGCAGTGTGTAGCACAAGAGCCAATGCTACCAAAACCTAACGTATCCAAACGTAAAACAGCCGAATGTAACCGAAATCAGCCTAACGTGCCGAGGATAATTCTGCTGGCCCTCCCCCACCAAGAGCCTGGTGGAGCATGCTAGAGCAATGTAGAGCACAGAAACCCATCGAAGAGCAGTGTATA
>NW_017007353.1:0-203 GCF_001483705.2 Eufriesea mexicana | reverse complement strand
TTAGCTCACCACGATATTAGTCGAAAATGTCGATAAAATTGAACTTTCCAGACAGATTCTATATCATTGCGGTGGCTATAGCACGCCAATTGGATATTTGCTCCATTTTTATGCAAGAAAGCTAGCTCACCACGATATCGGTCGAAAATGTCAACAAAATTGAATTTTCCAGCTGGATGATATAGCAATGCAATGACTATAAC
>NW_017007352.1:0-203 GCF_001483705.2 Eufriesea mexicana | reverse complement strand
ACTATAGAATTGCAATGGCCATAGCTGCCCAATAGAAATTTCCTCCTTATTTATGCAAGAAAGATAGCTCACGACGATATTAGTCGAAAATGACAATAAAATTGTATTTTCAATCCAGATACTACAGAATTGTTATGGCTATAGCTGGCCAATAGTATATTTCCTCCTTATTTATGCAAGAAAATCAGCTCACCACGATATTA
>NW_017007351.1:0-203 GCF_001483705.2 Eufriesea mexicana | reverse complement strand
GCGTGCTTTTCTGCATAAACAAGACGGTAAGATAATATTGGTTTGCTATAGTCACTGCATTTCGGTAGATTCAGACTGAAAAGATCAATTCTATTGACATTTCCGACCAATATAGCGGTGTGCAACCTTTTCTGCGTAAGTATGGTGCAAAGATGCTATTGGTTTGATGTAGCCATTGCATCGCAATAGTATCTGTCGGGAAT
>NW_017007350.1:0-203 GCF_001483705.2 Eufriesea mexicana | reverse complement strand
GTAAAGCCCAAACGTTAATGCAGCATATCCTGACCTAGCCAAATGTGACAGGTCCAAACGTAATGTAACTCAGCATAACTTGAAGAGACATCCATTGCTCGCCTCTACATATACGAGAAGAATCTTCCAGAGCACTGTACAGCTCAGAAATCCGCCGCATTTCAGTGAATAGCACGAAAGTCGTAGATAACCTGACCGAGCTT
>NW_017007349.1:0-203 GCF_001483705.2 Eufriesea mexicana | reverse complement strand
ATAAATAAATACTTATATATCTATCTTTTTCCTTAATTATGGTAAGAACGTATACGAATTACTTTTTATTTCATTTCTATACCGCGATATGATTCAAGAATCTAATATGTTCCTTATACAAGGAACATCTCTATACGTACAATAATTAATATTATTACATACCTGTTGAACAGCGTGTTGAGAAATCTGCACTCTTTTCCAGA
>NW_017007348.1:0-203 GCF_001483705.2 Eufriesea mexicana | reverse complement strand
AACGTACTGCAGGTTACCAATGTCGCCGCTGTGGCGCTAGTAAGATACTTGGAACTTAAGCCGCACTTAGTTCTGAAACTTCGATTCCAGAGAAAATTTAAAAATTAATTCAACACAAAATTGACTGTATCTACATATCTAAATCCATATTTTTACATAAAAAATTTCAAGTACAATCTACATATGATTCTTAAAGTATTGGG
>NW_017007347.1:0-203 GCF_001483705.2 Eufriesea mexicana | reverse complement strand
TATGTGTTCTGCTTGGCGCAGGGAAGGCCAGCATTAGTTGTCGCGGCCCGTTGGCTTCAGTTATGTTGCGTTCGGTTATGTTACGTTTGGTTAGGTGAGAAGAGGATAGCGTCGACTTTACAGACATTGTCTGCTATTAAGTGGATATCTACGCCCTAGTGCCCTAATGTCTTCAACTTGGTTCTGAGAAGGCTAGAAATGAT
>NW_017007346.1:0-203 GCF_001483705.2 Eufriesea mexicana | reverse complement strand
TGTCAGGTCAGGTAAGGTCAGTTCAGGTCAGTTCAGGTCAGGCCAGGTCAGGTCAGGTCAGGAAAGGTCAGATCAGTCCGGTAATGTCAGGCCAGGACAGAACATGTCTGGTCAGGTCAGGTCAGATCAGGTCAGTTCATTTCAGATCAGATCATGACAAGTCAGGTCAAGTCAGGTCCGGTCACGCCAGGCAAGGAAGGGTC
>NW_017007345.1:0-203 GCF_001483705.2 Eufriesea mexicana | reverse complement strand
TCCAGTGGCAAGTACAGTCATCTACTTGCCAGAGAATAGGTCTGTTCAAAATCTATAACCTGTAATAGCTTGGTGAGTAGATCGCTTAACGCCTTCAATCCAATTGCAAGTACAGCCATCTACTTGCTAGAGAATGGGTCGACTCAAAACCTATAATCTGTTATAGCCTGGTGAAAAGGTCGCCTAACGCCTTCAACCAATGG
>NW_017007344.1:0-203 GCF_001483705.2 Eufriesea mexicana | reverse complement strand
CAGCAGCGGTCGCTGCACGCCCTGTTGTGTTACGCTACTTTTGATTTGGTTGGGCTAGGTCAGGTTATGTCATGAAATCTTAGACTTTTGTGCCCTTCACAGCAATGTGGTGGGTTTCTGTGCACTACTGTGCTCTAGTTTACTCTGCTTGTCTCTGTGGAGGTCAGCAATAAAGGTCTCGTCATGTTAGGTTGAGATAGGTT
>NW_017007343.1:0-203 GCF_001483705.2 Eufriesea mexicana | reverse complement strand
GCTACAGCTTGCCAATAGTATCTTTCCTCCTTTTTTATGCAAGAAAGATAGCTCACCACGATAGTAGTCGATAATGCAAACAACATTGAATTCGCCATCCTTATTCTATAGGATTGCGACGCCTATAGCACGCCAATTGAATCCTTCCTCCTTATTTATGAATGAAAAATAGCTCACCATGGTATTAGTCGAAAATGTCAATA
>NW_017007342.1:0-203 GCF_001483705.2 Eufriesea mexicana | reverse complement strand
CACCCATCCATACATCCATCGAACCATACATCCATCCATCCATACAAGCGCCCATCCATACACTCATCGATACATACATCTATACATCCACACATCCATCCATCCATACCTTCAAACGTCCACACATCCAGAAATCCATCCATCCATACATCCATACATCAATCCATCCATACATCAATCCATCCATACATACATCCACCCTT
>NW_017007341.1:0-203 GCF_001483705.2 Eufriesea mexicana | reverse complement strand
CACTGGATTGAAGGCGTTGGGCGACCTATTCACCAAGCTATAACAGAATATAGATTTTGAATAAATATATCATCTGACAAGTAGGTGGCTGGGCTTATCATTAGATTCAGGGCGTTAGACGATCTATTCACCAAGGTATGAGGGGTTATAGATTTTGAATAGAGCTATTCCCTGGCAACGAGATGGCTGTTCTTGCCATTGGA
>NW_017007340.1:0-203 GCF_001483705.2 Eufriesea mexicana | reverse complement strand
TCCCAGGAGTCATGCCGAGTATAGTAGAGTAACGTAGGGCGCACAAATGCACCGACTATGAGTATATAACACAAAAGTCAAAACTATAACCTCCTGACATAGCTCAACGTAGCATAACTCAAGGTAACCTGCCGAGACCGCTATTCCTGTCTTCCACAAAGCCGAGGAGAGCAGATTAGAGCACAGTAGAGCGCAGAAGTCCA
>NW_017007339.1:0-203 GCF_001483705.2 Eufriesea mexicana | reverse complement strand
TTATAGCTTGGTGAATAGGTCGCCCAACGCCATCAATCCAATGGCAAGTACAGACTTCTGCTTTCCAGAAAATATGTCTATTCAAAATCTATAACCTCTAATAGCTTGGTACATAGATCGCCTGACGCCTTCAATCCAAGCGCAAGTACAGCCATCTACTTGCCACAGAATAGGTGTATTCAAAATATATAATCTGCTATAGC
>NW_017007338.1:0-203 GCF_001483705.2 Eufriesea mexicana | reverse complement strand
TCCTCAGAGCAAAGCACAGAATATTGGAGCACAGCAGAGCATAGAAGTCCACCGAAAGGGAGGTCACACCACGGAAGTCGAAGTTATCATCCCCTACCATAGCCTAAGCTAACCTGAACAAAAGTAACCTAACCCTATCCTTCGTGACACTACCACAGTCGCTGGACTCGCCAGAGTCGAGCGGAGCAGAGTAGATCTATGTA
>NW_017007337.1:0-203 GCF_001483705.2 Eufriesea mexicana | reverse complement strand
CGATCTAATCACCAAGCTATGACAGCTTATAGGCTTTGAATAGACTTATTCTCTGGCAAGTAGGCGGATGTACTTGCCATTGGATTGGAGGCGTTAGGTGATCTATTCACCAAGCTATAACGGGTTATAGATTTTGAATTCAACTATTCTCTGGCAAGGAGATGTCTGTGCTTGCCATTGGTTGAAGGCGTTAGGCGACCTAT
>NW_017007336.1:0-203 GCF_001483705.2 Eufriesea mexicana | reverse complement strand
ATTACCTGACACGACCTGACCTGTCCTGACTTTAACCGGCCATACCTGAACTGACCTGGCAGGTCATGATCGTGCGTTACCTGACCTTACCAGACTTGACATGACCTGACATGACCTGACCTGACCTGACTGACCTGACCAGGCCAGACCTGACCTGACCAGGCCTGACGTGACCTGACCTGACCTGACCTGACCTGACCTGA
>NW_017007335.1:0-203 GCF_001483705.2 Eufriesea mexicana | reverse complement strand
CCGGACCTAACCAAACGCAGCATAACTCACCACAACCTTCCTCGACCGCTGCTTCTGGCATCCACAGATTCAATCAGGATATAGTAGAGCACTTTTGATCACAGATGTCCACAGAAGAGCTGTGTACACTACGGAAGTGAAAGTCATGCTTACCAAACTTTGCCACCATATCTTAACCAAACGTTACCTAACTCAAGCTAACG
>NW_017007334.1:0-203 GCF_001483705.2 Eufriesea mexicana | reverse complement strand
AAGGAAGATAGCTCACCACGACATTAGTCGAAAATGTCGACAAAATTGTATTTTCCAGCCACATTCTTTACCATTGCAATGTCTATAGCACTCAAAAAGCATCTTCCCTCCTTAATTGCGCAAGGAAGTCAGCTCGCCAGGATATTAGTCGAAAATGTCAACAAAATTGTATTTTCCAGCCACATTCTATATCATTGCAGTGG
>NW_017007333.1:0-203 GCF_001483705.2 Eufriesea mexicana | reverse complement strand
AAAGATTCTACAGGCGTGCTGTAGCTATTGCAATGATGTAGAACCTGGTTGGAAAATTCAATTCTATTGACGTTTTCGACTAATCTTGTGGTGACCTAACTTTCTTGCATATATAAGGAGGACAGCTTCTACTGGCGTGATATAGCCATTGCAAAGCTATAGTATCTGTCTGGAAAATTCAGTTTTAATGACATTTTCGACTA
>NW_017007332.1:0-203 GCF_001483705.2 Eufriesea mexicana | reverse complement strand
TTTCAATGGAGAATCTTTGATTTTCTACTCTTCTCTAGTCAAAAAATCGTCGAGTGCAAAGGGCTAAAAAATTTGCTCATCGAGTCAATTGACCGCAAAGAAAAATAAATAAAAATTGCGATTGCACAAGTGAAACAACTATGATCGCTGTGTCTTGCATGGGAACAAGGAACGTTCAAAAGTGGAAATCCAGGGGCGGAGAT
>NW_017007331.1:0-203 GCF_001483705.2 Eufriesea mexicana | reverse complement strand
GCTGCAGCACTCCAAAAGGATTTTTCCACCTAACGCATGCAAGCAAGATAGCTCACCACGGTACAGGTCGAAAATGTCTATAAAATTGAATTTTCCTGGACGATTCTATAGCATTGCAATGCCTATAGCAAGCCAATAGTATCTTTGCTCCTTATTTATGCAAGAAAGTTAGCTCCCCACGATATTAATCGAAAATGTCAATA
>NW_017007330.1:0-203 GCF_001483705.2 Eufriesea mexicana | reverse complement strand
AAAATTGAATATTCCAGCCAGATTCTACGACATTGCAATCTCAATAGCACTACAAAAGTATCTTTCCTCCTTACCTATGCAAGGAAGATATCTCAGCAGGATATTAGTAGAAAATGACAATAAAATTGAATTTTCCAGAACGATTCTATGCCATTGCAATGTCTATAGCACGCCAGTAGAATCTCTCCTCCTTATTTATGCAA
>NW_017007329.1:0-203 GCF_001483705.2 Eufriesea mexicana | reverse complement strand
TTGGGAATTCCAGAAATAGAGGCCGTGGCGCGTTAGGTCGTCTTAAGTTACGTTTGGTTGTGTAAGGCTTTTCTGTGTTAGGCTAGGATATCTTTGACTTCTGTGCTGTAAACTGGAATGCGATCGACTTCTGCGGTCTTTTGTGCTGTAGTATGTTCTGCCTAGCTCTGGGGAAGACAGTAATAGTGGTCTTGGCATATTAT
>NW_017007328.1:0-203 GCF_001483705.2 Eufriesea mexicana | reverse complement strand
TAGTGGCATCAGCACGTATGTTTGAGTTAGGTTACGTCCGGTTAGGATATGTTATGTTGGTTTAGCTATGGTTTCTTTGACCCTTGTGCTGTACATTGCTATGCGGTCGATTTCGAGGCTCTACATTACTCTACTATTACCTGCCCGGCCCTGGGGTGGGCAGTAATAGTGGTTATCGCACGAGAGGTTGAGCTATGTTACGT
>NW_017007327.1:0-203 GCF_001483705.2 Eufriesea mexicana | reverse complement strand
GGTTTCAGCGTTATACATTGCTCTGCTATACTCTGCTTGGCTCTAGTGAGGCCGACGGTAGTGTTCCTGACGACCCAGTCTGTTACGTTACGCTTGGTCATACCAACGTTGGCTATATAAGGAGGTGATAGCTTCGACCATTGCGCTGTATAATGGTATTCGGTGGATATCAGCGCTCTACTGTGCTATAGTATATTCTGCTT
>NW_017007326.1:0-203 GCF_001483705.2 Eufriesea mexicana | reverse complement strand
ATCTATTCACCATGCTATAATAGGTAATAGATTTCGAATAGACCTATTCTCTGGCAAGTAGATAGCTGTTCTTGCCATTGGATTGAAGGCTTTAGGCGATCTATTCACCAAGCTATACCAGGCTATATATCTTGAATATACATATTCTCTGGCAAGTAGTTGGCTGTACTTGCCATTGTATTGAAGGCGTTAGGCAATCCATT
>NW_017007325.1:0-203 GCF_001483705.2 Eufriesea mexicana | reverse complement strand
ATATTAGTCGAAGATGTCAATAAAAATGAAATTTCCAGCCAGATTCTGCAGCATTGCATTCGCAATAGCACTCCAAAAGGATCCATGCCCCTTATTTATGCAAGAAGGGTAGCTCACCACGATATTAGTCGAAAATGTCTGTAAAATTGTATTTTCCAGTCAGATTCCTGAGCGCTGCAATGGCTATAGCATTCCAATAGAAT
>NW_017007324.1:0-203 GCF_001483705.2 Eufriesea mexicana | reverse complement strand
TACCCTGCCGATACCACTATTCCTAGCCCTCCCAGAGACAAGCTGAACATATTAGAGCATAGTGCAGTGCAGAAATCCGCCGAGAAGCATTGCTTAGCGCAAAAGTGATAGCTAACATCTGCTAAGATGACCAATCGTACCGTAGCCGAATGTAACCTAACTCAGCCTAACGTGCCGATATCAACATCACGGATCACCACAGA
>NW_017007323.1:0-203 GCF_001483705.2 Eufriesea mexicana | reverse complement strand
AATTTATTACATAATACTTACATATTTATTACTTAAGTAATAATAATAAAATTTAATATGTCTATTATTTAAATAATATTGTTTAAATAATAGTTGAGTATGATTTGTAGTAAATTAATTTGTTGATTTATGTATGTTATTTAATGAGTTGTTTACGTATTACAATTATTTAAAATCATTAAAAATATAAATTGTTTATATAC
>NW_017007322.1:0-203 GCF_001483705.2 Eufriesea mexicana | reverse complement strand
CATACACCCATTCAAACATCCATACGTACATCCATAAACCCATACATCCATAAATCCGTACATCTATTCATACAACCACCCATCCATCCATCCATCCAAACATCCTCCCGCCCACCTATCCATACATCGACTCACCCGTACTTCCATCCGTCCATGCATCCATCCGTCCACCCGTAAATCCATCCATTCATCCATCCTTCCAT
>NW_017007321.1:0-203 GCF_001483705.2 Eufriesea mexicana | reverse complement strand
TTGAGCTAGGCTACGTTCGTTTAGTTAAGGTTATTTCTGGTAAGGCTTGGATATCTTTGACTTCTGTGCTTTAAACTGCAATGCGGTGGGTTTCTGCCTTCTACTGTTCTATAATATGTTCTCCTAGGACCTGGGGAGGTCAGCAATATTGGTCCCGGCACGTTGGGTTGAGTTATGACACGCTTGGTTTCATTACATTTGGT
>NW_017007320.1:0-203 GCF_001483705.2 Eufriesea mexicana | reverse complement strand
ATTGGCATAAATGACGAGTGAACGAGAAAGAATAGGCAACTGTGGACGAGTGAGCAAGAGTGAACGTGAGTGTCAATTGTTTCTGAGAGGAAGCGTGGTATGTCCTGTAAAATAAAAGTAAAAGTAAAATCCAAAGATAACATTAAGTTATTTATGTTGTACAATCATTTTCATATTTATATTAAGTCCATAAGCATTAAACT
>NW_017007319.1:0-203 GCF_001483705.2 Eufriesea mexicana | reverse complement strand
TGGCTCCACTTGCCATTGGATTGAAGGCGTTAGGCCATGTATTCACCAGGCTACAACAGATTAGAGATCTTGAATACTCATATTCTCTGGCATGTAGATGGCTGTAATTGCCATTGGAAGGAAGGCGATAGGCGATCTACTCTCCCAGCTATAACATGTTATAGATTTTGAATAGACCTATTCTCTGTCAAGAAGATGGCTGT
>NW_017007318.1:0-203 GCF_001483705.2 Eufriesea mexicana | reverse complement strand
GGAGGAAAGATACAATTGGCGTGCTATAGCCATGGCAATGCTATAGAGCCTGCCTCGAAAATTGAATTTTATTGACATTTTCGACTAATATCGCGGTGAGGTAGCTTTCTTGCATAAATACGAAGGAATGATTCTATTGTCAAGCCATGGCCAATGCAATGCTATAGAATCTACCTGGAAAATTCAATTTTATTAACATTTTC
>NW_017007317.1:0-203 GCF_001483705.2 Eufriesea mexicana | reverse complement strand
TTCCACGAATGACAGTGTACAACTCAAAAGTCAATGCTACCCTATCCTTATATACCCAACCCTCTTTGTCGACGTGGGGGAAATCTTCCACAGATACCCGTCCACCTTATGGGAGGGGACGGTGAAATGTGGGACTTTTACCCACTAAAACACCCTCGATGGCCAGCCCATCGCATTTCGCTGCGCACTTGACTTCGCGGCAA
>NW_017007316.1:0-203 GCF_001483705.2 Eufriesea mexicana | reverse complement strand
CCGTCTACTTGCCAAAGAATAGGTCTATTCTAAATCTATAATCTGTCATAGCTTGGTGAATAGTTGGCCTAGCGCCTGCAATCCAATGGCAAGTACAGCCATCTACTTGCAAGAGTATACGTGCATTCAAAATCTATAACTTCATATAGCTTGGTGATTAGATCGCCTATCGCCTGCAATCCAATGGCAAGTACAGCCATCTA
>NW_017007315.1:0-203 GCF_001483705.2 Eufriesea mexicana | reverse complement strand
GCCAATATAATCTTTCCTCCATGTTTATGCAAGAATGTTAGCTCACCACATTCGTCGAAAATGACAATAAAATTGAATTTTCTGGACAGATTCTACACCATTGCAATGGTTGTAGCACGCCAAAATTATCTTTCCTCCAGACTTATGACAGGAAGCTAGCTCACCACGATATTCATGGAAAATGTCAATAAAATTGAACTTTC
>NW_017007314.1:0-203 GCF_001483705.2 Eufriesea mexicana | reverse complement strand
ACTATACTATGCTCGATTCTGGGAGGCCAGCAATGGTGGTCGCGGTTCGTTATTTTGTGTTATTTTACGTTCGGTTATGTCATGATTTGGAAGGGTAGGTAAGTACGGCTGCAAATTTTGTTGTGTACTCTACCATTCGCTGGATTCCTGTACTCTACATTGCACCAATACACACTGCTCGACACCGGCGAGACCAGCAATAG
>NW_017007313.1:0-203 GCF_001483705.2 Eufriesea mexicana | reverse complement strand
AGGGTAGGATAGCTCAGCCTTTTGTGCCATACACTACTATTCGGTGGATTTCGTAGGTGCCCTACTGTGCTGTAATATGCTATGATACGCTTCCGGGGGGGAGGCGTCAGTGGCGGCCCCGGCATGCTAGGTTGAGTTAAGTTTCGCTTGGCTTGGCTAGGACAGGAAAGGTTTGGTTAGGGCAGCTCTAATTTTTGTGACAT
>NW_017007312.1:0-203 GCF_001483705.2 Eufriesea mexicana | reverse complement strand
TTGATTGTGTCAGGATGCGTTTGGTAATGTTACGTTTGGAAGCGTTAGGAGGTGGTAGCTTCGGCCTTTGAGATATGCACTGGTATTCTATTGATTTCAGCGCTCTATTCCCATCAAATATGTTCTACTTGGCTCTGGTCATGGCTGCAATAGTGTTCTCGGCACATTAGGTTGCGTTAGGCTTCGCTAGGGTAGCTTAGGTT
>NW_017007311.1:0-203 GCF_001483705.2 Eufriesea mexicana | reverse complement strand
ACACTGCTCGACGGTGGATTTCTGCGCTCCACTGTCCTCTAAACTGGTCTGCTTCGCTCCGTGAAGCCCAGTGGAATTGATCTCAGCACGTAATGTTGGGTTAGAATACGTTCGGCAGGTTAGCTTTGGTTGCGTTTGGCTAGGTTATCTTCGACTTTTCCGCTACACACTGCTATTCGGTGGACATCTGCGTTCTTCTCGGC
>NW_017007310.1:0-203 GCF_001483705.2 Eufriesea mexicana | reverse complement strand
TCTATTCAAAATCCATAACCTGTTATAGCATGGTGAATAGATCGCTTAACGCCTTCAATCCAACGGCTAGTACAGCCATCAACTTGCAAGAGATTTGGTCTAATCAAAATCTATAATCTGTTATATCTAGACCAATAGGGCGCCTAACGCCTTCAATCCAATGCCAAGTACAGACATCTACTTGCCAGAGAATAGGTCTATTC
>NW_017007309.1:0-203 GCF_001483705.2 Eufriesea mexicana | reverse complement strand
TCAAAATCTATAACCAGCTATAGCTTGGTGAATAGATCGCCAAACGCCTTCAATCCAATGGCAGGTGCTGCCATCTACTTGCCGGAGGGTAGCTCTACTCAAAATCATTAACCTTGTAAAGCTTGGTGCATAGATCAGCTAACGCAATCAATCCAATGGCAAGTAAAGCCATCTTCATGCCAGGGAAAATGATTATTCAAGAT
>NW_017007308.1:0-203 GCF_001483705.2 Eufriesea mexicana | reverse complement strand
GCTATTGTTAGAAGCAAGCACCATGTAGTTTAATTTTATATTAATTATAATTTTATAATGGAACATTAATTATGGAATTTAGAGTATTAAAATTCGAATATTGTATAAAATAATATTTATATTCTTTATTTCTTAACCATTTGCGCTACGATTTAACTTTCGGTTGCCGTGCCGCGCTCTACAATATAACATGCGGTAAGGCG
>NW_017007307.1:0-203 GCF_001483705.2 Eufriesea mexicana | reverse complement strand
AGAATCTGGTGGGAAAAATCAATTTTATTGACATTTTCGACTAATATCGTGGTGAGCTAATTTCTTTGCATATGAATGGAGGACATATCCTTTTGGCGTGCTATAGCCATGGCAATGCTGCAGAATCGGGCTGGAAAGTACAATTTAATTGTCATTTTCGATTAATATCGTGGTGAGCCAACTTCTTGCATAAGTAAGGAGGG
>NW_017007306.1:0-203 GCF_001483705.2 Eufriesea mexicana | reverse complement strand
GCCTTGAGTGTCACGTTCATTGTTATTGGCCGTTTTCGCTTCGAAAAATTATCGCCATGTTCACGTAACAATTCGAAACCTTTCCTGTATGTACTTATGATATCCAGTTTTTGCCATTTATGGTGAAATTAAAATAGAATATAACGAGAAACTTCATTTCCATATTTCACGTGTAGTTACATCTTCTTCAGTTACTATCATAT
>NW_017007305.1:0-203 GCF_001483705.2 Eufriesea mexicana | reverse complement strand
TGGCATCCCCAGAGACATGCAGAAAGTAACAGAGCACGGTAGAGCCCAGAAATCAACCGAATGGCAGTGTATAGCACAAAATTTAAAGCCATCCTAACCAATCATAACCTAACGCAGCCGAACCAGAAGCAACGTACCAGAACCTACCGTGACGCGACCACTATTGCTGGCCTCCGGAATGTCGAGCAGAGTATACTAGAGTC
>NW_017007304.1:0-203 GCF_001483705.2 Eufriesea mexicana | reverse complement strand
TGCACAAATAAAGAGGAATCATTCTATTGGCTAGCCATGGCCATTGCAATTCTATAGTATCTGTATGGAAATTTCAATCTTATTGTCATTTTCGTCTAATATTGTGGTGAGCTGACATCTGTGCATAAATAAGGAGGAATGATTCTATTGGCACGCTGTAGCCATTGCAGTGCTATTGAATCAGGCTCCAAAATTCAATTTTA
>NW_017007303.1:0-203 GCF_001483705.2 Eufriesea mexicana | reverse complement strand
AGGTCAGGGTAACTACGACTATTGTGCTATGAACTTGGATTCTATGGATTTCTGCGCCCCACCATCCTCTAATATGTTCTGTACGGCCCTGAGGCGGCCAGCAATAGTGGCCGCGACACGTTATGTTGTGCTAGATTACGTTCGGTTAAGTTACGTTAGTTTGTGTTAGGTACGTATATCTTTGACTTTCGCGCTATACACTG
>NW_017007302.1:0-203 GCF_001483705.2 Eufriesea mexicana | reverse complement strand
AGTGTATAGTACGAAAGTCAAGGCTATGCTGAGCAAACATAACATAACCTAACCTAGCCAAGCCTAATAAATCCTCACCTAACGAACCGAGGCTCCTATTGCTGGCAACCCCGGAGAAGAGCAGAATATATTAGAGTTGAGTAGAGCGCGGAAATCCATAGAATAGCAGTGTATAGCAGAAGCGTCAAAGCTACCAAAACATA
>NW_017007301.1:0-203 GCF_001483705.2 Eufriesea mexicana | reverse complement strand
ATCTTTCCTCCGTATTTATACAATAAAGATGGCTCACCACGATATTAGTAGAAAATGTCAATAGAATTGAATTTTCCAGGAAGATGCTATGGCTTTGCAATGCCTATAGCACGCCAATAGAACCTTTCCTCCTTATTTAAGCATGAAAGCTAGCTCACAGCGATGTTAGCCGAAAATGTCAATAAAATTGTATTTTCCAGCCA
>NW_017007300.1:0-203 GCF_001483705.2 Eufriesea mexicana | reverse complement strand
GATAGACATATACAGTGTAGATATGAAAAAATGTCGGGAATAAAAATTTAATAGCTTTGTATAACGTCAATCGGTCGTCCGCAATTGGCGACGGTTAATGACGAACCAAATTTCTTGAGGAACTTGTATTTATAGTGGACTGTATATTTTGTAACAGTTCCGGTTAACTCTTCTGAACTCTTCGAATGTTATTGACTGACTGA
>NW_017007299.1:0-203 GCF_001483705.2 Eufriesea mexicana | reverse complement strand
TGAATTAGGAGGATAGATCCTATTGGAGTGCTTCAGCTATTGCAATGCTATAGAATCTGGCTCCAAAATTCAATTTCATTGGCATTTTCGGCTAATACCGTCGTGAGCTGACTTTCTTGCATAAATAAGGAGGAAAGATCCTATTGGCGTGCTGTAGCCCTTGCAATCCTATAGAATCTGTCTGGAAAATAAAATTTTATAGA
>NW_017007298.1:0-203 GCF_001483705.2 Eufriesea mexicana | reverse complement strand
GTTAGGTTGAGTTAGGCTGCGGTTGGGTATGCCACGTTTGGCTAGGTTTGGATATTCGACTGTCACTTTTGTGCCATTCACTGCTTTAGGGAGTGTTTGTGCACTCTTATCTCCTCTAATATGCTCTGCTTGGCGATGTTGAGGCCAGCAATAGTGGTCTCGGCACGTTAAGTTGGGTTACGTTACGGTTGGTTACGTTACGT
>NW_017007297.1:0-203 GCF_001483705.2 Eufriesea mexicana | reverse complement strand
AATGGCAAGTGCAGATATCTACTTGCCTGAAAATAGGTCTATTCCAAATCTATAACAGGTTATTCCTTGGAGAAAGGAACGCCTAACGCCTTCAATCCAATGGCAAGCACAGCCTTCTACATGACAGAGAATAGGTCTATTCAAAATCTATAATCTGATATAGCTTGGTGAATAGGTCGCCTAACGCAATTAACCAATGGCAA
>NW_017007296.1:0-203 GCF_001483705.2 Eufriesea mexicana | reverse complement strand
TAGTAGCGCAACGCAGAGCGCAGAAATCCGCCGAATATCAGTGTAATACAAAAAAGCCAAAGATATCCTTACCGAACCTTTCCAACCTAACCTAACGAAACGTAACCTTACTCAACCTAACGCACCGAGACCAACATTAGTGCCCACACCAGTGCCAAGCAGAGCATATTAGAGCACGCTATGTCGTAGAAATCTAGCGAATA
>NW_017007295.1:0-203 GCF_001483705.2 Eufriesea mexicana | reverse complement strand
TACGGAGCACATTGGAGCAATGAAATCCACCGTACAGCATTGAATAGCACAACACTCAGGGAAACAAAACCTAACCCAGCCAAACGAAACATATCCCAACGTAGCCTAAATTAACCTAATACGTCGAGGCCACTTCTGGTCGTCTCCACAGAGAAAAGCGGAACGGACTACAGCACTGTAGAGCGCTGAAATCCAGCGCAGAG
>NW_017007294.1:0-203 GCF_001483705.2 Eufriesea mexicana | reverse complement strand
CGGGGCAGCAATAGTGGACTCGACACATTAGGCTGAGTTATGTTACGTATGGTTACTTTACGTCTGGCCTGGTTAGGATAGAGTAGCTATGACTATCGTGCTATACTCTCCTGTACAGTTGATATCTGCGCTCTACTGTATTCTAATGTGTCCTGCGCTGGACTGTGCTCTTGTATATTCAACCTGGCTATGGGGAGGCCGTC
>NW_017007293.1:0-203 GCF_001483705.2 Eufriesea mexicana | reverse complement strand
CATGCCGCGGTCACTTCCGCTGGCCTACGCAGAGCCAAGAGGAACACATTTGTGGAGAGTACAGCGCAGAAATTCATAGAATCGCAGTGTATATCAGAAAACTTCAAGTTACCCAAACCTAAGCCAAACCAACGCAACACAGCCAAACATAGTCCATCTCAACCTGACGTGCCGAGACCGCTATAGCTGCCCACCCAAGAGAC
>NW_017007292.1:0-203 GCF_001483705.2 Eufriesea mexicana | reverse complement strand
ACCTGAACTGACCTAACCTGACCTGACCTGACCTGGGCTGACATTACCTGACTGATCTGACCTTACCTGACCTGATCATATAAGATCTGGCCTGGCCTGGACTGACCTGAACTGGTCTGAACTGACAGCATCTGACCCGCCCTGACCTGACCTGACCTGACCTGACATGGCATGACCTGAACTGACCTGACCTGACCTGACCT
>NW_017007291.1:0-203 GCF_001483705.2 Eufriesea mexicana | reverse complement strand
TGTGATAGACACTGGGGAGACCAGCAGTAGTGGTCGCGACACGCAACATTGGGTTTCGCTACGCTTCGTTAGGCTACATTTGCTTGGGTTAAGCTTCGATAGCTTTGTCTTTCCTTCTATACACTGCGATTCTATGCATCTCTGCCCTCTGCGCTCCGGTAACATGTTCTGCTTGGCTCCGTGGAGGCAAGCCATGGCGGCCG
>NW_017007290.1:0-203 GCF_001483705.2 Eufriesea mexicana | reverse complement strand
TCCTAAATTGAGGCATCGAAAAACAAGACATTGGCACAGCAATATCTAAAATACCAGGATCTTTTAATAGACACTAAGTCAGGTCAACTGACATTCATTTGGACTAGGTTTAGTCTGCTGTTTAATACGAATTACAATTTCGTGCTTACGCAGTATGTGAATGCAGATATCGTAGGTTTCGTGGAACTAGCAAATGATGTAGG
>NW_017007289.1:0-203 GCF_001483705.2 Eufriesea mexicana | reverse complement strand
GTATGCTTTCTGCGCTCTACTTTGCTCTAGTATATTCTGCTTAACATAGGGTAGGCCAGCAAGTGTGGTCCGGCACGACAGGTTACGCTACGTTATGTTCGGTTTTGTTACGTTGGGATAGATTCGGACACTGTAGCTTCGACTCTTGTGCCGTACACTGCTATTCGGTGGCATTCTATGCTCTACATTGCTGTACTATATCC
>NW_017007288.1:0-203 GCF_001483705.2 Eufriesea mexicana | reverse complement strand
GAGCAACCTAGAAGGCTGAAACCGTCCGAATAGCAGTGTATAGCGCAAAAGTCACAGCAGTCTCTACCAAACCTAACCAAACCTAACCCAACCAAACGTAATATAACACAACCCGACGTGGCGGGGGAACTATTCCTGGTGCCAACAGAGACAAGCGGAGTGTGAATCCGCGCAGAAGAGCGCAGAAGTCCATAGAATATCAG
>NW_017007287.1:0-203 GCF_001483705.2 Eufriesea mexicana | reverse complement strand
CTGCTTTGCTCTGGTAATTCCAGAAATCGTGGATGCGGCACGTGAGGTTGAATTATGTTGCGTTTCGTAAAGATAGGCTTGTTAGTGTTAGGTTAGGATATCTTTGTGCTTCGTGCTATGCACTGCGGTTCTATGGATTTCTGCGCTCCACTCTGCTGTAATATATTCTGCGTGGCTCCGAGGAGGCCAGAAATACTGGTTTC
>NW_017007286.1:0-203 GCF_001483705.2 Eufriesea mexicana | reverse complement strand
GCTACCCATACCTGACACATGCATACATAACATAACCGAACGTAGCCACTCTGAAACTAACGTTCCGAGACCAAAACTACTGGCCTCCCCAGAGCCGAACAGAGTTTAGAAGAGCAATTTAGAGCGTGGAAGTCCACCGAATAGCAGCGTACAGCAACAAAGTCAAAGCTCTCCTATCCTAACCTAACCAAGCATAACATAAC
>NW_017007285.1:0-203 GCF_001483705.2 Eufriesea mexicana | reverse complement strand
AAGCACAGTGGAGCGCAGGAATTCACCGAATAACAGTGTATAACACAAAAGTCAAAGCAATCCGAACCAGTAAGCTAGCCAAACCTAACCCAGCCCGACGTAACCCAACACAACCTCTCGTGGAACGACCGCCCTTGCTCGCCTCTCCAGAGTCTGGAAGGTTATAGTAGAGCAACAAAGAGCGCTGAAATCCACGGAATGGC
>NW_017007284.1:0-203 GCF_001483705.2 Eufriesea mexicana | reverse complement strand
AAGCACAGTGGAGCGCAGGAATTCACCGAATAACAGTGTATAACACAAAAGTCAAAGCAATCCAAACCAGTAAGCTAGCCAAACCTAACCTAGCCCGACGTAACCTAACACAACCTCTCGTGGAACGACCGCCCTTGCTGGCCTCTCCAGAGTCTGGAAGGTTATAGTAGAGCAACAAAGAGCGCTGAAATCCACGGAATGGC
>NW_017007283.1:0-203 GCF_001483705.2 Eufriesea mexicana | reverse complement strand
CTGTTGCGGGCATCCCCAGAGCCGAGCTGAAAATATTGGAGCGCAATAGAGCGCAGATATCCGCGGATAGCAGTGTATAGCGCAAGAGTCTCACCTACATCGCCCTAACCACCACCAAACGTAACTTAACCAAACGAAGTTTAACTCTAACTAACCAGCCGAGACCACGCTTGCTGACCCCCCAGCCACCAGCAGAAAATACT
>NW_017007282.1:0-203 GCF_001483705.2 Eufriesea mexicana | reverse complement strand
GTATCGTGGTAAGCTAGCTTCCTTGCATAGGTAAGGAGGAACGATCCGATCGTGGTGCTATAGTCATTGCAATGCTGCAGAATCTGGCTGGAGAATTCAATTTTATTGATATCTCCCAATAATATTGTGGTGAGCTGCGCATCTTGCATAAATAAGGATGAAAGATTCTACTGCCCAGCTATAGCCATTGCAATGATATTGAA
>NW_017007281.1:0-203 GCF_001483705.2 Eufriesea mexicana | reverse complement strand
TACCTTAACGAACCCAACCCAAGCTAACATAACGTTACCAAACGAAACATAACTCAACATAACAGGCCGAGACCACAATTGCTGGTCTCCTCGGAGGCGAACAGGGCACGCAATTGCACAGTACATCGCAGATATCCACTGAATAGCGGCGAGAGGAACAAAAGTCAAAGATATTCTCCCCCATCCAAACCGAACCTATCCCG
>NW_017007280.1:0-203 GCF_001483705.2 Eufriesea mexicana | reverse complement strand
AGTACAGTCATCTACTTGCCAGAGAATAGGTCTACTCAAAATATATAAGCTGTTATAGCTTGGAGAATAGATCGCCTAACGACTTGAATCCAATGGCAAGTACTGCCGCCTACTTGCCAGAGCATAGGTCAATCCAAAACATATATCCTGTTATAGCTTGGTGAATAGATCGCCTACCGCCTCCAATTAAATGGCAAGTACAG
>NW_017007279.1:0-203 GCF_001483705.2 Eufriesea mexicana | reverse complement strand
GTGCTTGCCATTGGATTGAAGGCGTTAGGCGATCTATTCACCAAGCTATAAATGGTTATAGATATTGAATAGACCTATTTTCTGGCAAGAAGAAGTCGGTACTTGCCATTGGATTCAAGGCGTTGGGCGACCTATTCAAAAAGCTATTACAGATTATACATTTTGAATAGATTTATTCTCTGGCAAATAGAAGGATGTACTTG
>NW_017007278.1:0-203 GCF_001483705.2 Eufriesea mexicana | reverse complement strand
GAAAGAGATAACTGCGGTTCAGGACTTTCTTGTCGTTGAAGTTGTTTTATTAACACGTTGAATGCCATGGGGGTCACCAGTGACCGGCACTCAACTTGACGGTGGCGTCACCGGTTTTAACACGTCGAGTGCTACGTCAATCTCTAGGGACTGACAGTGAACTTTCCGTTCAGGCGGCGTCAGTCCCTAGGGACTGACAGTAG
>NW_017007277.1:0-203 GCF_001483705.2 Eufriesea mexicana | reverse complement strand
TCCACAGCAATGCAATGGCTATAACTAGCCAATAGAATCTCCCCTCCTTATTGATGCAATAAGGCTAGCTCACCACGTTATTAGTCCAAAATATCAATAAAATTGAATTTTCCAATAAGATTCTGCAGCATTGCAATGGATATAGCACTCAAAAAGCATCTTTCCTCCTTACATACGCAAGGAAGTTAGCTCACCACGATATT
>NW_017007276.1:0-203 GCF_001483705.2 Eufriesea mexicana | reverse complement strand
CCTAACCCAAACCAATACAACGTAGACAAACATAGCCAAGCTCAACCTAACGTGCCGACAACGGTACTTCTGCCATCCCCAGCGCCAAGCAGATCATACTAGAGCAGAGTAGAGTGCAGAAGTCCACCCAATAGCAGTAAACAGCACAAAAGTTAAAGCTACACAAAGCAAACTTAACCCAGCCAAACCTTACCTGACGAAAT
>NW_017007275.1:0-203 GCF_001483705.2 Eufriesea mexicana | reverse complement strand
GCGGCACGTTAGTTTGAGTTAGGTTACGATTGGGAACTTTACGGTTGGTTAGGATGGGGGAAGATAGCTTTGTCTTTTGTGCTATAGCCTCCTATGAGGTGGATTCCTGCGCCATACAGTGTTATATTATTTTAAGCTTCGCTCTGGGAGTACCAGCAATAGTGGCCACGGCACTTTACATTCTGTTGGGGACACGCTCGGTT
>NW_017007274.1:0-203 GCF_001483705.2 Eufriesea mexicana | reverse complement strand
GGATATCCTTGACTTCTGTGTCAACACTACTATTCTGCGGATTTCTAGGCTCTACTGTGCTCTTGCGCATTCTGCTTGGCTCTTGGGCTTCCTGTAATAGTGGTCTCGGCACTTTAAGTTAAGTTGAGCTACGTTTGGTCTTAATTCGCTTGGATAGGTTAGGATATGGCAGCTTCGACTTTTGGGCTATATACTGCTATTCG
>NW_017007273.1:0-203 GCF_001483705.2 Eufriesea mexicana | reverse complement strand
GATATTAGTCGAAAATGTCAATAAAATTATATTTTCCAGCCAGGTTCTATAGCATTGCAGTGAGTATAGTACGCCAGCAGAACATTTCCTCCTTCTGTGTGCAAGAAGGTAAGGTCACCAGGATAGTAATCGATAATGTCTATAAAATTTAATTTTCCAGCCAGGTTCTGTAGGATTGCAGTGCCTATAGTACGCCAGTAGAA
>NW_017007272.1:0-203 GCF_001483705.2 Eufriesea mexicana | reverse complement strand
AGAACTGTGGTAAGTAATGCACCTAATCATTCAAATCTATCCTCCCCTAATCTAACCAATCGTAACATAAAAAAACGTGGCATAGCAAAACCTAACGTGCCGCGACCACTATTGCTGGCCACCGCAGAACCAACAAGAACACATTAGCGGAGAGTAGAGCGCAGAAATCCATACCACCGCAGTGTATATCTTGAAAGTCGATG
>NW_017007271.1:0-203 GCF_001483705.2 Eufriesea mexicana | reverse complement strand
CACGAAAGTTAGCTCACCACGATATTAGTCGAAAATGTCATTACAATTGAATTTTCCAGCCTGGTTCTATAGCATTGCAATGGCTAAAGCACGCCAATAGAATCTCTCCTCCTTATCTATGCAAGAAAATTAGCTCACCTCGATATTAGACGAAAATGTAAATAAACTAGAATTTTCCAGCCTGATTCTATAGCATTGCAATG
>NW_017007270.1:0-203 GCF_001483705.2 Eufriesea mexicana | reverse complement strand
TGTGTTAGGCTATGTTTGGCTATGTTCCGTCTGTTTGGGTACGGTTTCGATAGGTTTGACTTTCCTGATTTACGCTGTGGTTCTAAGGATTTATGCGTTCTGCCCTCCACTCATATGCTCTGCTTGGCTCCTGGGCGGCCAGCAATAGTTGTCTCGGCACCTTATTCTGAGTTAGTCTACGTTCTTTGTGTTATGTTAGGTTA
>NW_017007269.1:0-203 GCF_001483705.2 Eufriesea mexicana | reverse complement strand
TGCATGAATAAGGAGGAAAGATTCCATTGGCGTGCTATAGCCATTGCAATGGTATGGAATCTGACTGGAAATTCAATATTATTGACGTATTCGACTAATACCGTGGTGAGCAAATTTTGCTGCATAAATAAGAAGGAAACATCCTATTGGCATGATATAGCCATTGCAATGCAATAGAATCTGACGGGAAAATTCAATTTTAT
>NW_017007268.1:0-203 GCF_001483705.2 Eufriesea mexicana | reverse complement strand
AAACCAATGGCCGCAGTACTGTGTAGATGACCATTTCCTGTACTGTAATGTTAATTCCAATATGACCAGCGTCAATTGATCTATCCATTGTTCATTCTAGAACTGCTATAGAATTTATGTGATTAGTGAATATATTATTTCAATGTCTATAGCAATCTGCTGAGGGTTATACCTTGTCGTCCGTTGCCAACTGGCAACCTGTT
>NW_017007267.1:0-203 GCF_001483705.2 Eufriesea mexicana | reverse complement strand
TAGAGCAACGTAGAGCGTGTAAATCCGTCGAATCGCAGTCTATAGCGCAAAAGTCAGTTGTATCCTGTAACAACATATCAAAACGTGATATAAAAAAACGTTACCTAACTTAACCTAACGTGCGGAGGCCGCTGTTGCTGGTCTCCCCAGAGTCGAGCAGGGTATGGTGGAGCAATGAGGACCGCAGCTATACTCGCAACAGC
>NW_017007266.1:0-203 GCF_001483705.2 Eufriesea mexicana | reverse complement strand
GTTCCGCGATGGCCATCAATAGCGGCCGCGGTACGTTATGTTTTGTTATGCTACCTTTGGTTAAGATAGGTTATGCTAAGTTAGGTCAGGGTATCTTCGAATTTTGTGCTAGACACTGCTGTTCGGTGGATTTCTGCGCACTGCGTTGCTCTAGTACAGTCTGCTTTGCTCTCGGGAGGGCAGTAATAGTGGTCTGGACGCTT
>NW_017007265.1:0-203 GCF_001483705.2 Eufriesea mexicana | reverse complement strand
CATAAATAAGGAGGAAAGCTTCAAGTCGCGAGCTATGGCCATTGCAATGCTATATAATCTGGCGGAAAGTCAAATTTTATTAACATTTTCTTCTAATACCTTGGTGAGTTAATTTCTTGCATAAATAAGGAAGAAGGAAGCTATTGGCGTCCTATAGCCATTGTAATGCTATAGAATCTGGCTGGAAAATCCAATTTTATTAA
>NW_017007264.1:0-203 GCF_001483705.2 Eufriesea mexicana | reverse complement strand
TAAAATATTTTGCTAGGTTTCTCTCAACTCTAACTCGCAAACACACGATTCTCTACTCACTACCCTTGCTCCCTTATTTAAAGTCTAATACTAATACTTAAAGTCTAACTCTTAATACTGTTTTCTTTGCTAGAGTCCTTCTCAGCTCACAATACCATAAATATTTCACAGACGTCCAAATAAATTTAATAAAAATAAAAATC
>NW_017007263.1:0-203 GCF_001483705.2 Eufriesea mexicana | reverse complement strand
TAGGTAAGGAGGAAATATACTTTTGGCTTGCCATACACATTGCAATGCTGTGGAATTTGGCTGAAAAATTCAATTTCATTGACGCTTTCGTCTAATATCGCGGTGAGTTAACTTCCTTTCATAAATAAGGAAGAAAGATCCTATTGGCGCGCTTCAGCATTTGCAATGCTATTGAATGCCCCTGAAAATTCAATTTTATTGAC
>NW_017007262.1:0-203 GCF_001483705.2 Eufriesea mexicana | reverse complement strand
CAGCTCATAGATTTTGAATAGACTTATTCTCTTGAAAGTAGTTGGCTGTACTTGCCATTAGATAGAAGGCGTTAGGCGATCTATTCACCCAGCTATAACAGGTTATAGATTTCGTATAGACGTATTCTCTGGCAAGTAGGTGGCTGTACTTGCCATTGGATTGAAGGCGTTAGGCGATTTAATCGCCAAGCTATAACAAGTTA
>NW_017007261.1:0-203 GCF_001483705.2 Eufriesea mexicana | reverse complement strand
TGATTTAGGATACGTTTGGCTGTGTCTCGTTTGGTTAGGTTAGGAGAGGATAGCTGTGACTTTAGCGCTATATACTGCTATTCGACGAAGTACAGTGCTATTCTGTGCTCTAGTATGCTCTGCCTGGCTCTGGGGAGGCTAGCAGCTGTGCTCTCGTCACGTTCGGTTGAGTCATGTTAAGTTCGGTTAGGTTACGCTTGCTT
>NW_017007260.1:0-203 GCF_001483705.2 Eufriesea mexicana | reverse complement strand
TAGAATATTTCCTCCTTATTTATGCAAGGAGCTTAGCTCACCTCGCTATTATTCGAAAATGTCGATAAATTTGCGGTTTCCAGCCAGATTCTATTGAATCGCAATGGCTGTCGCACGCCAATCGTATTTTCCGTCCTTACTTACGCAAGAAGGTTAGCACACCACGACAATAGTCGTATATGTGAATAAAATTGGAATTTCCA
>NW_017007259.1:0-203 GCF_001483705.2 Eufriesea mexicana | reverse complement strand
TCTGCTGTATATTGCGATTCTATTTATTTCTACGCTCTACTCTCCACTAATATGTACAGCCAGTCACTGGGGAGGCCTGCAATAATGGTGAGAGCACGTTAGGTAGTGCTTTGTTAAGTGTGCTTATGTTACGATTAGCAAGGTTAGGAAAGGATAGATGTGATTTTTCAGCTTTACACTACAGTGCGGTGGATTTCTGCGCT
>NW_017007258.1:0-203 GCF_001483705.2 Eufriesea mexicana | reverse complement strand
TAGCTATTGTAGACCAATAGAATTCTTCCTCCTTACGTATACAAGGGAGTTAGTTCTCCACGACATTAGTCGAAAATAACAATAAAATTGTGCTTTCCAGCCAGATCCTCTAGCAATGCAATGGCAACAGCACGTCAAACGAATCTTTCCTCCTTATTTATGCACGAAAGTCGGCACACAACAATATTAGCAGAAAATGTCAA
>NW_017007257.1:0-203 GCF_001483705.2 Eufriesea mexicana | reverse complement strand
GAAAATTTAATTTTTTTGACATTTTTGACTAATATCGCGGTGAGCTGACTTTCTTGCATAAACGAGGAGAAAGGATTCTATTGGCGTGCTATACCCGCAGAAATACTGCAGAATCCGGCTGGAAAATTCATTATTATTGGCATATTCGTCTAATATTTTGGTGAGCTGCCTTTCTTGCATAAATAAGAAGGAAAGATACCACT
>NW_017007256.1:0-203 GCF_001483705.2 Eufriesea mexicana | reverse complement strand
TCTCCGTCACTGGAAATTACACTTCTTTGCTCCTTCTTTCGTTGAAGGCAGTGTCCAGCAAACCTTAAACGCGTTTCTTTATGTCTCTCGGATAAGGAAGTCTGTTATCCAATTCGTTTAATGTTCAGTCTGCTTCGTTGTAAAACGTGTATATCTCTTACATCAGTTATGATTCTGCTGACGTAATCAGCAGTGAAATGATC
>NW_017007255.1:0-203 GCF_001483705.2 Eufriesea mexicana | reverse complement strand
AACATCTATAGCTCGCCAATAGAATCTTTCGTCCATATTCATACAAGAAAGATAGCTCACCGCTATATAAGTCGAAAATGTCACTAAAGTTGAATTTTCCAGCCATATTCTACAGCATTGCAATGGCTATAGCTCGCCGCTAGAATCTTTCCTCCTTACATATGCAAGAATGTCAGGTCACCACGATAATAGTCGAAAATGTC
>NW_017007254.1:0-203 GCF_001483705.2 Eufriesea mexicana | reverse complement strand
CGAAAATGTCAATAAAACTGAATTTTCCATCCAGATACTATAGAATTGCAATGGTCATATTTGTCCAATATGATCTTTCCTACGTATTTATGCAAGAAAGCTACTTCACCACGGTATTAGTCGAATATGTCAATAAAGTCGAAATCTTCGAGGCAGATTCTATAGCATTGTAATGACTATAGCACAGCAATAGTACCCTTCCT
>NW_017007253.1:0-203 GCF_001483705.2 Eufriesea mexicana | reverse complement strand
AACGTGCAGCGACCGCTAATGCTGGCATCACAGGAGCCAAGCAGAGTATAGTAGAGCAATGTATAGCACGGAAACCCACCGCAGTGCAGTGTACAGCACAAAAGTCTAAGCTGCCCTATCGTAACTTAACCAATCGTTGAATAAGTGAAAGTAACATAACTAAACGTAACGTGCCTAAACCACTATTGCTGTCCTCCCCAGAG
>NW_017007252.1:0-203 GCF_001483705.2 Eufriesea mexicana | reverse complement strand
AACTTCTGTCATGACACGTTATTGGCTGTAATTGTTTACTAACGCCATAATGAAGATTCTTTTTAATTTTTTCCCGATTTCCTTTCTTAGGTGTAGAATAACATCTCCAAAAAGAGATTCCAAAAATAGTTATAAAATAACGTAGCATCACAGGACTTCCACCTCGTGTATAGGTGACTTTAGTTTGGAAGGTCGCCGAGGGT
>NW_017007251.1:0-203 GCF_001483705.2 Eufriesea mexicana | reverse complement strand
CCTAACGCAACGTAACCTAACCAAACCAAACATACTCTAGCTCAACCTACGTTTCATCGACCAATGTTGCTGACCTTCGTAGAGTCGAGCATAGTATAGTAGAGCAATGTAGAGCGCAGAAGTAAACCGAATAGCAGTGCACAGCACAAAGGTCAAAGCCACTCTAATCAAACTCATCCGAAGCTGCTCAGACCAAACGTAGC
>NW_017007250.1:0-203 GCF_001483705.2 Eufriesea mexicana | reverse complement strand
CGAATGGCAAGTAGAGCCATCTACTTGCCAGAGAATATGTCAATTCAAAATATATAATCTGTTGTAGCTTGGTGAATACTACGCATAGCGCCTTCAATCCAATGGCAAGTACAGCGATCTGCTTGCCAGAGAATAGGTCCATTCAAAATCTATAACCCGTTATAGCTTGGTGAATAGGTCGCCCAACGCTTTTAATCCAATGG
>NW_017007249.1:0-203 GCF_001483705.2 Eufriesea mexicana | reverse complement strand
CACACTAGTGCAGAGTAGAATGCAGAAATCCGTAGAATCGAAGTGCATACCAGAAGAGTCAAAGATATACAAAACGATCTCAAACACACACAACCTGACCAAACGTCACATATCTCTACCTATCGTGGCGAGACCACAAATGCTGGCCTCCCCGGAGCCAAGCACATCATATTAGAGCACGGCAAAGCGCAGAAATCCAGCGA
>NW_017007248.1:0-203 GCF_001483705.2 Eufriesea mexicana | reverse complement strand
ATCCTGACCAAACATTGGCTAACCCAGCCGATGCGAACGTATCCCTACACACCATAATGTGCCGAGGCAGCTATTGCTGGCCTTTCAAGAGCTTAGCAGAAAATATTAAAACGCTTTGATGTGCAGAAATCCGCCAAATTTCAGAATGTGGCACTAAAGTCAAAACTGTCCTCACCTAACCCAGAGAATCGTAACATAACCGG
>NW_017007247.1:0-203 GCF_001483705.2 Eufriesea mexicana | reverse complement strand
TTGCGAAGGCTAGAGCAAGCCAATAGAATCATTCATCCTTTTTTATGCGAGAATGTCATCTCATCACGATATTGGCCGAAAATGTATATAAAATTGAATTTTCCAACCACACTCTATATAATTGCAATGGCTATATCAGTCCAGTTGAATCTTTCCTCCTTATTTATGCAAGAAGGGCAGCTCACCACAATATTAGTGGAAAA
>NW_017007246.1:0-203 GCF_001483705.2 Eufriesea mexicana | reverse complement strand
CATCAAGTTATAACATGTTATAGATTTTGAATAGACCTATTTTCTGGCCAGCGGATGTCTGTAATTTCCATTGGATTGAAGGCGGTTGGCGATCTAATGGCCAAGCTATAACAGAATATAGATTTTGAATAGGTTTACCATCTGGCAAGTGGATGGCTGTACTTGCCATTGGATTGAAGGCGTATGGCGATCTATTCACCAAG
>NW_017007245.1:0-203 GCF_001483705.2 Eufriesea mexicana | reverse complement strand
ATAGCGGTCTCGGCACGTTGGGTTAAGTTATATTGCGTTTGGTTGTACTACGTTTGGATATTGCAGGAGAGGGTAGCTGCGACCATTGATCTATACCATGCCATTCGGCGGGATTTTGCCCACTTCTTTGTTCTACTATTCTCTGCTCGACGTTGGGCATGCCAGTAACGGTTTTCTGGTCCCTATAGTTTGAGTTAGGTTAC
>NW_017007244.1:0-203 GCF_001483705.2 Eufriesea mexicana | reverse complement strand
TAAGGTCAGGTCAAGTCAGGTCAGGTCAGGACAGGTCAGGTCAGGCCAGGATTGGTCAGGTCAGGTCAGGTCAGGTCCGGTCAGGTCGGGTCAGTTCAGTCCTGGCCAGGCCAGGTAAGGTCATGACAGGTCAGGTCACTTCAGGTAAGGGCAGGTCAGGACTTTCCGTGTCGGGCCAGGTTAGGTCAGGTCAGGTCAGGTGA
>NW_017007243.1:0-203 GCF_001483705.2 Eufriesea mexicana | reverse complement strand
ATTGCTCCCCAATGCCAAGCAGGACATACTGGAGTAGAGTAGAGCGCAGGAATCCACCGAATAGCAATATACAGCGCAAAAATTAGTGCTACCCTAACCAAACTTAGCCTGACACAACGTAACCGAACGTAACATGAATGAACGAAACGTGCCGAGACCTCTACTGCTGGCCACCACACAGACAAGCAGGACACATTAGTGGA
>NW_017007242.1:0-203 GCF_001483705.2 Eufriesea mexicana | reverse complement strand
TTAGATGGACTTATGGACGGATGTACGAATGGATGGATATCTGGATGTATGTATGGATGTCTGCATGGATGCGTGCAGGCATGTATGTATGGATATGTGTTTGGATGTGTGTATGGATGTATGCATCGTTGTATGTATGTATGGATGTATGTATGAATGTATGGACGTATGAATGGATTTATGGAGGGACGGATGAATGGATG
>NW_017007241.1:0-203 GCF_001483705.2 Eufriesea mexicana | reverse complement strand
CTGCAATGATCAGTGCATATTTCGGCTATGGCATGAGACATTTCCAATTGCCAGTACGGTGCTCATTATATGAACCGGTATATCACTGCGTCCGTCGGATTAATCTGTTCAATGGTGATTTAAATTCGATAGCAACTGTAGAAGGCCATAATTCAGATCCGGTGGTACTCGAGATATTAACAATTGACGACACAGTACTGAAT
>NW_017007240.1:0-203 GCF_001483705.2 Eufriesea mexicana | reverse complement strand
TAACTAAATGTAACGTGCGGGAACAAGTATTGCTGGCCTCGCCAGCGTCAAGCGGAGCATATTGTAGCACAGTAGAGCGCAGAAATCCGCCGCATTGGGGTGTAAATGTGGAAAGTAGAGTGCCTCACGCACTACCCTGGCAAACACAGACAAACGTGAACCATCCCAAACCAACGTTTCTAGCCCACACTGGCCGGCCTCCG
>NW_017007239.1:0-203 GCF_001483705.2 Eufriesea mexicana | reverse complement strand
AGGCCAGGTAAGGTTAGGATATCCTTGACTTCTGCGCTACACATTGAAACGCCGCGGATGTTTTTGATCTACTGTGCTGTAGTATACTCAGCTTGGCTCTGGAGAGGTCAGCAATAGTGGTGCAGGGCTGTTAGATGGAATTACTTTGTGTTTCGTTATGCTACGTTTGTTTAGGTTAAGCAAGGACAGCCTTGACTTGTTTG
>NW_017007238.1:0-203 GCF_001483705.2 Eufriesea mexicana | reverse complement strand
CAGCACGCCAATAGAATCTTTCCTCCTTATCTATGCAAGAAAATTAGCTCACCACGATGTTAGTCGAAAATGTAAAGAAAATTGAATTTTCCAGCCAGATTCCATAGCATTGCAACGGCTATAGTAGGCCAATAGGATTTTCTCTCCTTATGTATACAAGGGAGTATGCTCACCACGTTATTAGTCGAAAATAACAATCAAAT
>NW_017007237.1:0-203 GCF_001483705.2 Eufriesea mexicana | reverse complement strand
ATGGACGTATGTATGGATGTACATATGGATGGATGAGTGCATGGATGGATGGATGTGTGGATGAATGGATGTATGGACGGATGGATGTATGGAAGGATGGATGTATCAATGTCTGGACGTTTGAATATATGGATGTATGTATGTATGGCCGTAGTTGCGTTATGGACGCGTGGATGTATGTAAGCATGGATGTATGGATGTAC
>NW_017007236.1:0-203 GCF_001483705.2 Eufriesea mexicana | reverse complement strand
CTTACCACCTGCTATCACTAGCGGCGTACGTCTTGGTAGTTGAGCAATAACAACCAGAGGTTTCAAAGTAGAACAGTTTACTGTACTAGGTAAGATTACTATTAGTGCTTGAAAATTGTCTAGTGGCATCAATTAGGATGGTTTAAATGAGTTGACAAACAACGTTGATAAGCTTTTAAAAAAATTTTCAACCGATGGGTATA
>NW_017007235.1:0-203 GCF_001483705.2 Eufriesea mexicana | reverse complement strand
ATTGGTGTGCCATAGCCATTGCAATGCTATAGAACCTGGCTGGAAAATTAAATTTTATTGACAATTTCGAATAATATCGTGGTGAGCAAACTTTGTTGCTTAATTAAGGAAGAAATATCCTATTGTCGTGCTATAACCGTTGCGATGCCATAGAATCAGTTTAGAGAATTCATTTTTATAGACATTTTCGACTGATATCTTGA
>NW_017007234.1:0-203 GCF_001483705.2 Eufriesea mexicana | reverse complement strand
GGCTTTCTGCGCTCTACTGCCCTCTAGTATATTCCACTTGTATCTGTGGAATCCAGCAATAGCGGTCCCGGCACGTTTGGCAGTGTTTGGAAGCGTTTGGCTCTATTACGTTCGGAGAGGATAGGACAGGGTAGCTCCGCCTTTTGTGCTATACACTGCTATTCCGCGTATACCTACACTCTATACAGCTCTACTATACTCTG
>NW_017007233.1:0-203 GCF_001483705.2 Eufriesea mexicana | reverse complement strand
CATCCATGCACTCATCCATCCGTACGTACATCCATACATACGCCCATACATACATCCATACATTCGTGCATACACCCATACACTCATCTATACATACATCCATAGATACATTCGTTAAAGCATCCATACATCCATCCATACATACGTCCATACATATATGCATCCATACATCCATACATCCGTACATCCATACATTCGTACAT
>NW_017007232.1:0-203 GCF_001483705.2 Eufriesea mexicana | reverse complement strand
TGCACTGACATGACCTGACCTGACCAGACCTGACCTAATCTGACCTAACCTAACCTAACCTAAACTAACCTATCCTAACTTTGTAAATCCTGTCCTAGCCAGACCTTCCCAAGCTTTAGAAAAACCTAACATAACCAAACCCAACCTACCCCGACTTTTCCTAACCTAACATAACGAAACCTAACTAAACATGACCTAACCTG
>NW_017007231.1:0-203 GCF_001483705.2 Eufriesea mexicana | reverse complement strand
AATATTTCCTCCTTATTTATTCAACAAAGTTGGCTCACAGCGATATTAGCCGAAAATGTCAATGAAATTGCCTTTTCTAGCCAGATTCTACAGCACTGCAATGGATATAGCACGCAAATGGAATCCTTCCTCCTTATTTATGAAAGAATTATAGCTCACCATTATATTAGCTGAGAATGACAATAAATTTGAATTTCCCTTCC
>NW_017007230.1:0-203 GCF_001483705.2 Eufriesea mexicana | reverse complement strand
CAATAGAATCTAGCTGCAGCATTCAATATTATTGACATTTTCGACTAATATCGAGGTGACCTACCTCTCTTGCATATATAAGGAGGATCGATTCTACTGCCGTGCTATAGAATTTGCAATGATATAGAATCTGACTGGATAATACAGTTTTGTGGACATTTTCGACTAATATTGTGGTGACCTTACTTTCTTGCATATATAAG
>NW_017007229.1:0-203 GCF_001483705.2 Eufriesea mexicana | reverse complement strand
CTGACTTTTTGCTCTGCACTGCGATTCTGTGGGTTTCTGAGCTACACCCCCTCTAATATGTGCCGCTTGTCCTTGGGGATTTCGGCAACAGTGGTCTAGGCACGTTAGGCTAATTTCGGTTACGTTTGTTTATGTTACGTTTGTTTAGGTCTGGACAGGATAGCTTTGTCTTCTGTGGTGTAAACTGTTTTCTGTGGACTTCT
>NW_017007228.1:0-203 GCF_001483705.2 Eufriesea mexicana | reverse complement strand
TGGATGTATATCTGTATGGATCTATGGGTGGATGGATGTATGTGTGGATGGATGTATGGATCGTTGGATGTATGGATGGGTGGTTGTTTGGCTGGATGGCTGTATGGATGGATGGGTGCATGGATGGATGAATGTATGGGTTAATGGCCGTAAGGTTGGATGGTTGTATTGATGGATTGCGGTATGGATGGACGGATGTACGG
>NW_017007227.1:0-203 GCF_001483705.2 Eufriesea mexicana | reverse complement strand
GGAGGTTGCGGCACGTTAAGTTGTGTTTCGTTACGTTTGCTCAGGTTACGTTAGTTTAGGTTTTGTCAGCTTACCTTTGACTTTTCTGCTATAGAGTAAAGCTCGGTCGGCTTCTGCCCTCTACTGTGCACCAATATGGCCTGCTGGACTATGCAGGAACCAGTAATAGTGGCCTTGGCATGTCTTGTTGGTGTAGGCTACGT
>NW_017007226.1:0-203 GCF_001483705.2 Eufriesea mexicana | reverse complement strand
TACAGCATTGCAAAGGCTACAGAACGCGAAAAGGATCTTTCCTGCATACTTATGCAAGGAAGCAGGCTCACCACGGTATTAGTCGAAAATGTCAATAAAACTGAATTTTCCAGACAGATGCTTCTGCATTGCGGTGGCTGTAGCACTCCAATATAATTTTTCCCCCTTACGTATGCAAGGAAGATAGCTCACCACGGTATTAG
>NW_017007225.1:0-203 GCF_001483705.2 Eufriesea mexicana | reverse complement strand
CACCGCGATTCGGTAGACTTCAGCGCTCTACTGTGCTCTAGTATATTCTGCTTGGCTCTTGGGTGGCCAGCCGTATGTGTCTCGGCATGTTAGCCTGAGTTAGGTTGCATTTGGTTATGTCACGTTTGGTTAGTTACGGAAGGGTTGCTTTGACATTTGTGTTACACAAGGCCCTTCAGTCGATGTCTGCGCTATGCATTGCT
>NW_017007224.1:0-203 GCF_001483705.2 Eufriesea mexicana | reverse complement strand
TGTTCCAAGATCTTCATGTAAGGTTCGATTAGAAATAAACCATGGTGCATCGGCTATCGTTCAGAGGATTTTAGATTGCGCTCTTTGTATGATGACCATATTCGACTTGCTGGAACATCCCCATTGTTGAATACCATAAGTCCATATTGGTCTAATAATTGTTTTATACATAAGAATTTTATTGTCCAATGATAATTTACATC
>NW_017007223.1:0-203 GCF_001483705.2 Eufriesea mexicana | reverse complement strand
TTCCAGGACGACTCTATAGCATTGCAATGCCTACAGCATGCCAATAGAATCTTTCCTCCTTATCAATGCAAGAAAGTTAACTCACCACGATATAATTAGATAATGTCAATAAAATTGAATTGTCCAGCCCGATTCTGCAGCATTGCAATGGCTACAGCACGCCAAAGGGATCTTTGCTCCTTATTTATGCAAGAAAGGTAGCT
>NW_017007222.1:0-203 GCF_001483705.2 Eufriesea mexicana | reverse complement strand
TAAATAAGGTTAAAATATACTACTGGCGCGCCATAGCCATGGAAATGCTGTAGAATCTTGCCGTAAAATACATTTTTATCCACATTTTCGACTAATATTGTGGTGAAATATCTGTGTTGCATAAATAAGGATGGAATATACTATTGGCGCGCTATGGCCACTAGAATGCTATAGAATCTGGCTGGAAAATTAAATTTTATTGA
>NW_017007221.1:0-203 GCF_001483705.2 Eufriesea mexicana | reverse complement strand
ATCTCAGCTCCGGTGTATGCTAACAACAAGATATTGTCACGGACATTCAACTGAAGAATAGGAGAGACATTTTTACCTCAAAATAAGGTTTTTCATATATACAGAAGATAAGTGTATAATGTAAAAGATTCAAAAATTTGGAAATTAATGAAAGTGACACTGTAATAAGTTAGAATGAATGAAACCATGTAGAAAGGCGTAAA
>NW_017007220.1:0-203 GCF_001483705.2 Eufriesea mexicana | reverse complement strand
TCCTATTCAGCGGATTTTTGCGCTCTACAGTGCTCTAGTATGACCTGCTTGGCTCATGGGAGGGCTGCAGTAGTATTCTCTGCAGGTTAGTGTGAGTTAGGCTATGTTTGGTCATGTTCTGGTGGTTTGTGTTACGTTTAGGTGGTTTCGACTGATCTGACATACACAGAGATTCTATGGATTTCTGCGGACTTCTCTCCACT
>NW_017007219.1:0-203 GCF_001483705.2 Eufriesea mexicana | reverse complement strand
CTGGACTCCCCAGGGTCGAGCAGGTTATAGTAGGCCAAAGTAGAGCGCAGAGATCCACCGAATTGCAGTGTATAGCACAAAAGTCAAAACTATACTATCCTTACATGACCAAACGCAACGTAGCCAAGCGTAACCTAACACAGCCTAACGTGCCGAGGCATATATTGCTGAAGTGCCCAGTGGCGAGCAGCGCATATTAGGAC
>NW_017007218.1:0-203 GCF_001483705.2 Eufriesea mexicana | reverse complement strand
GAAAGGACCTATTGTCAGGCAAGTAGATGGCAGTACTTGCCATTGGATTGAAGGCGTCTGGCGGTCTATTCACAAAGCCATAAGATATTATATATTTTGAATAGAAATATTCCCTGTCATGAAGGTGGCTGTACTTGTCATTAGATTGAAGGCGTTAGGCGATCTATTCTCCATTCTATAACAGGTTATAGATTTTGAATTGA
>NW_017007217.1:0-203 GCF_001483705.2 Eufriesea mexicana | reverse complement strand
GGATTAGATAGGTAGACGTGAGGGTGGGCACCAAAGCCATAAACCTATAGATCATTCGACCATGTTTTTGTAAAGAGAATTAGGATAATTTACACACGATTGGTTGGCATATTTTCACATGTTCATTCGCTTTCCAAGTCTGTCTGCACGTGTTAGGTTAATATTATCGTAGCTGTTCAGAGTCTGCTTGGTTCTGACGTTCT
>NW_017007216.1:0-203 GCF_001483705.2 Eufriesea mexicana | reverse complement strand
GACTAATAGCGTGGTGAGCCAACTTCCTTGCATAAGTAAGGATGAAACATACTTTTGGCCTGCTATAGCCATTGCAGTGCAGCAGAATCGGACTGGAAAGTTCAATTTTATTGATATTTTCGACTAATATCATGGTGAGACATCTTCCTTGCATAAGTATGGAGGAAAGAGCCTTTTGGCGTGCTGTAGCCATTGCAATGCTG
>NW_017007215.1:0-203 GCF_001483705.2 Eufriesea mexicana | reverse complement strand
TTCCATCCAGATACTATAGAATTGCAATGGCCATAGCTGGCCAATAGAATCTTTCCTCCTTACCTATGCAAGAAAGTCAGCTCACCACGATATTAGTCGAAAATGTCAAGGAAATTGAATTTTCAAGGCAGATTCTATATCATTGTAATGGGTATAGCTGGCTAATAGAATCTTTCCTCCCCATTTATGCAAGCAAGCTTCCC
>NW_017007214.1:0-203 GCF_001483705.2 Eufriesea mexicana | reverse complement strand
AGATTCTACAGCATTGCAATGGTTATAGCAGCCCAATAGAATTCTTCCTCCTTACGTATACAATGGAGTTAGCTCACAACGATATTAGTAGAAAATAATAATAAAATTGAATTTTCCCGGCAGATTCCATAGCATTGCATTGGCTATAGCATGCCAATAGGATCTTCCCTCCTTGTTTATGAAAGAAAGTTAGCTCACCACGA
>NW_017007213.1:0-203 GCF_001483705.2 Eufriesea mexicana | reverse complement strand
GAGCGCAGAAGTCCACCAAATAGCAGTGTATAGCGAAAAGGTCAAAGCCACCCTAGCCAAACCATGCATAAACCAACATAGCCAAACGTAGAATAACTAAACCTAACGAGCCGAGACCTCCATTTCTGGCATTGGCGAAACCCAGCAGAACATATTACTGCACAGTAGAGGACAGAAGTCCACCGAATAGCAGTGCATAGCAC
>NW_017007212.1:0-203 GCF_001483705.2 Eufriesea mexicana | reverse complement strand
AAAGTCAAAGCCATCGTGTCCTAACCTGACATAACGTAACTTAACCAAGCGAATCCTAACACAGCCTGACGAGCCGAGGCCACTGCTGCTAATTTCCCCACAGCCAAGTAGAACATATTAAAGGAGAGCAGAGCTCATGTGTCCATCCAATCGCAGTGCATAGCGCAATAATCGAAGTTCTCCTATCGTAACGTAACCATACG
>NW_017007211.1:0-203 GCF_001483705.2 Eufriesea mexicana | reverse complement strand
ATGTATGGATGGATGGAAGTATGGATGTATGTATGGATATATCTATGGATGCATGTATGGTTGCATCTATGTATGTGTGGATGGATTTATGGATGTGTGGATTTATGGATGTATGGATGTATGGATGTACGAATGTACGTATGTACGGATGTATGGATTTATGGACGGACGGATGGATGTATGTATGGATGGATGTATGGATG
>NW_017007210.1:0-203 GCF_001483705.2 Eufriesea mexicana | reverse complement strand
GAAATCCACCGCAATGCAGTGAAGAGCAGAAAGGCCGTAGATATCCTAGCATAACCTGACATAGCATAACCAAACCGAACGTAGCATTGCTCAAAATGACGTGCAGCGAGCACAGCTCCCGGTCTCCCCACAGCGAAGCCGAATGTAGTAGAGCACCTTAGATAAATGGAATCCGAAGGAAAGCAGTGTAAAACTGAAGACAA
>NW_017007209.1:0-203 GCF_001483705.2 Eufriesea mexicana | reverse complement strand
TGTATACCACGCGAGTCAAAGCTATTCCGACATAGCCCCAGCAAACATATCCTAACCAAGCGAAGCCTAACTCAATCTAACGTGACGAGAACACTATTACCGGCATCCCCGAGCCGTGCAGAGTGAAGTAGAACACTGCCGAGGGCAGAATTCCACCTAATAGCGGTATATGACAGGAAAGACAAAGCTCTCCTGACGTAACG
>NW_017007208.1:0-203 GCF_001483705.2 Eufriesea mexicana | reverse complement strand
AGATCGCAGTAGTGCGCAAAGGCCCACCGGATACCAGCCTAAAGCGCAAACGTCAAGGATACGATAGACTACACTAACAAAACCTGACATAACCTAACGTAACGTATGTGATCCTAATGGGCCTTTGTTGCTGACTTCCGCATAGCCAATCAGAATATACCAGAGCACAGTGGAGTGCAGAGGTCCACTGAATAACAGTGAAT
>NW_017007207.1:0-203 GCF_001483705.2 Eufriesea mexicana | reverse complement strand
TTCGTGCATAAATAAGGAGGCAAGATTCTATTGGCCTGCTATGGACATTGCAATTCTATAATACCTGGATGGAAAATTCGGTTTTATTGATTTTTTCGACTAATATCGTGGTGAGCTCGCATCCTTGCATAAATAAGGAAGACAGATTCTACTGGCGAGCTATAGCCATTGCAATGCCACAGAATCTGGCTGGAAAATGTAAT
>NW_017007206.1:0-203 GCF_001483705.2 Eufriesea mexicana | reverse complement strand
TCGTGGTATACGCTGCTATACGGTGGATTTCTGCGCCCTACTGTGCTCTAATATATCCTTGTTAGCTCTTGGGAGGCCAGTAAAAGCGGTCTTGGCTCGCTAGGTTGTGTTATGTTACGGTTGGCGTGGCTAGGTTAGGTTAGGTTTGGTCTGTATTGCTGTGGTCTTTGAGGTCCACACTGCTATTCGACCGATGTCTGTGC
>NW_017007205.1:0-203 GCF_001483705.2 Eufriesea mexicana | reverse complement strand
AAGTGCAGCCATCTACTTGCCAGAGAATAGGTCTTTTCAAAATCTATAACCTGTTATAGCTTGTTGATTAGATCGCCGATCGCCTGCAATCCAATGGCATGTACAGCCATCTACTTGCCAGAGATTAGGTCTAATCAAGGTCTATAACCTGTTATAGCATGGCGGATAGAGGGCCTAACGCCTTCAATCCAATGGCAAGTGCA
>NW_017007204.1:0-203 GCF_001483705.2 Eufriesea mexicana | reverse complement strand
AAGCTATAGAATCTTCCAGGAAAATACAATTTTATTGACATTTTCGACTAATATCGTGGTGAGATAACTTTATTGCATATGTAAGGAGAAAATATTCAATTTGCGTGCTAAAGCCGTCGCAATGCTATTGAATCTGGCTTGAAAATTCAATTTTATTGACTTTTTTGACTAATATTGCTGTGAGCTGACTTTCTTGCATAAAT
>NW_017007203.1:0-203 GCF_001483705.2 Eufriesea mexicana | reverse complement strand
GCAAGGTATTGCATATTTGGCCACAGTAGAGCGCAGGAATCCATCGAACATAAGTGCACAGCACAATAGTGAAAGCTGTCCTAGCCTAACATATCGAAACATAGCATAACCGAACGCAACCGATCTCCACCTAGCGGCCACACACCACTACTGCTGACCTCCCAAAAGCCAAGCAGAATGTACTATAGCACAGTATATCACAT
>NW_017007202.1:0-203 GCF_001483705.2 Eufriesea mexicana | reverse complement strand
ATACAGCCATCTACATGCCAGAGAATAAGTCTATTCAAAATCTAAAATATGTTATAGCTTGGTAAATAGAACGCCAAACGCCTTCAATCCAATGGCAATTACAGCCATCCACTTGTCAGAGAATAGGTCTATTCAAAATACATAATCTGTTATATCTTGGTGAATAGATCGACTAAGGCCTTCAATCCAATGGCAAGTGCAGC
>NW_017007201.1:0-203 GCF_001483705.2 Eufriesea mexicana | reverse complement strand
CTATTCCCGGGCAAGTAGATGGCAGTACTTGACATTGGATTGAAGGTTTTAGGCGCCTATTCATCAAGATATAACAGATTATAAATTTTGAATAGACGGATTATCAGGCAAGTAGATGGCGGTACTTGGCATTGGATTGAAGGCGTTAGGCGATCTATTCCCCAAGCTATGGCAGCTTATAGGTTTTGAAAAGACTTATTCTC
>NW_017007200.1:0-203 GCF_001483705.2 Eufriesea mexicana | reverse complement strand
TGAGTGAATGGGTGTATGCATGGATGTATGGATGTACGTATGGATGGATGAGTGCGTGGGTGGGTGGATTTATGGTTGTGTGGTTGTGTGAATGTATGGATGTTTGGATGGATGGACGTATGGATGGATGGATGTATGGTTGGATTGAGGCACGGATGCACGGACGTACGGATCTATGCATGTATGTATGGATGTATGTAAGT
>NW_017007199.1:0-203 GCF_001483705.2 Eufriesea mexicana | reverse complement strand
TAATATCGTGTAGAGCTAACTTCCTTGCGTAAATAAGGAGGAAAGATTCTATTGGCGTGCTATGGCCATTGCAATGCTCTGGAATCTGGCTGGAAAATACAATTTTACTAACATTTTCGACTAATAACGTAGTGAGCTATCATTCTTGCATAAATAATGTGGAAATATTCCATTGGCGTGCAATAGACTTTCAAGGCAATAGA
>NW_017007198.1:0-203 GCF_001483705.2 Eufriesea mexicana | reverse complement strand
TTATGTTGTGGTGTGCTATCCTGTATGCGTAAATAAGGATGAAAGATTCTGTTGCTTTGGTATGGCGAACGCATTACTATAGAATCTGACCACAAAGTTCAATTCGATTGATATTTTCCGGCTAATATCGTGGTGAGAAGACTGTTCTGCATAAATGAGGAGGAACGATTTTATTGGCTTGCTATAGCTATTGCATTGCAACT
>NW_017007197.1:0-203 GCF_001483705.2 Eufriesea mexicana | reverse complement strand
CAATAGAAACTTTCCTCCATATTTATGCAAGAAAGTTAGCTCATCACGACAATAGTCGTATATATGAGTAAAATTGTAATTTCCAGACATATTCTCTTCCATTGCAATGGCTGTAGCACGCCAATAGAATCTTTCCACTATATTTATGCAAGAAAGATAGCTCACCGCGACAATAGTCGTATATGTGAATAGAATTGAAATTT
>NW_017007196.1:0-203 GCF_001483705.2 Eufriesea mexicana | reverse complement strand
ATAGCACAAAAGGATGGGCTACCGCGTCCTAACCTAGCCAAACGTAGCATAAACATACGTAACTTTGCCAAACCCAACGCGCCGGGACCACTACTGCCGGCCTCCCCAGAGCCAAACTGAATATACTAGAGCACAGTAGTGCTGAGAAATCCACAACATTGCAGTGTATAGCACAAAAGTCAAAGATATTCTAACCCAACATG
>NW_017007195.1:0-203 GCF_001483705.2 Eufriesea mexicana | reverse complement strand
TTGCAATGCCCATAGCACGCCAATAGATTCTTTCCTCCATATATATGCAAGAAAGTTAGCTCATAACGATGTTAGTCGAAAAGGTCAATAAATTAGAATATTCCAAACTGGTTCTCTATCAATGCAATGGCTATTGCACACCAATAGTATCTTTCCTCCTTATTTATGCAAGAAAGTTAGCTCACCACAATATTTGCCGGAAA
>NW_017007194.1:0-203 GCF_001483705.2 Eufriesea mexicana | reverse complement strand
CCTAGGCCCTGGGGAGGCCGTCAATAGTGGTCTCGGCACGTTACGTTGAGTTAGGTTACGAATCGTTAGGTTACGTTTGCTTTGGTTCGGTTTGGATAGCTTTGATTTTCTTGGCAAAGACTGTAGTACGGTGGGTCTCACCCCTCTACTCTGCTCTACTGCACTATGCTCAATTCTGGGGAGGCCAGCAATAGTGGCCGCGG
>NW_017007193.1:0-203 GCF_001483705.2 Eufriesea mexicana | reverse complement strand
ATAAGCTGTCACAGCTTCGCGATCAGATTGCCTGTCGCCTTCAATCCAATTGCAAGTACAGCCGTCTACCTATCAGAGAATAGGTCTATTCAAAGTCTGTAACGTGTTATTGCTTGGTGAATAGATCGTCTAACGCCTTGAATCCATTGGCAAGTACAGCCATCTACTTGCCAGAGAATAGGTATATTCAAAATCTATAACCT
>NW_017007192.1:0-203 GCF_001483705.2 Eufriesea mexicana | reverse complement strand
TGGCTATAGCACGCCAGTACAATCTACCCTCCTTATTTACGCATTAAAGTTAGCTCGCCACGATATTAGTCGAAAATGTCAATAAAAATGAGTCTTCCAGACATATTCTACAGGACTGCGACGGCTGTAGCACGCCAGCGGAATTCTTCCTCCTTATTTATGCAAGAAAGGTGGCTCACCACGATATTAGTCGGAAATGTCAA
>NW_017007191.1:0-203 GCF_001483705.2 Eufriesea mexicana | reverse complement strand
AGTGGTCTCGGCTCGTTAGGTTGAGTTCAACTACGTTTGCTTATGTTACGTTTGGTTAGGGTAGGATAGAATAGCTTATACTTTTGAGACATACACCGGTGGTCGGTGGATTTCTGCGCTGTCATTTGCACCAATATGTTCTGCTTTGTTGCGTGGCGGCCTGTGATAGTAGCCACGGCACGTTAGTTTGATTTATGCTACGG
>NW_017007190.1:0-203 GCF_001483705.2 Eufriesea mexicana | reverse complement strand
ACACGTCGAAAATGTTAATAGAATTATACTTTTCGATCAGATTCTATTGCAATGCAATGGCTACAGCACACCGATAGGATCCTTCCTCCTTATTTATGCCGAAAAATTTACGCACCACCATTTTGATCGATAATGATTTCTCTGGTCAGATTCTATTGCAATGCAATGGCTATAGCAGAACAATAGAATCCTTTCTCTTTATG
>NW_017007189.1:0-203 GCF_001483705.2 Eufriesea mexicana | reverse complement strand
AACGTACAGCAGTGTATGGCAAAGGAGTCTAAGCTATTCTCTCCTAACGTAGCGAAACGTATCGTAAGCAAACGTAGCCCAACACAAACTAACGCGCTGAGGCCACCATTGCTGGCCTCCCAGTGCGAAACGGAAAATAGTAGAACGCTGTGGTGCTCAGAAATCCACCGCATTACAGTGTATACCACAAAAGTCATACATAC
>NW_017007188.1:0-203 GCF_001483705.2 Eufriesea mexicana | reverse complement strand
CAATTGTGTTTAGTTCGAAAAGACTTGAGAACAGTGTAGCTTTTCCTATTAGTTTTTTGCCGTCTAGAATTCTACTTCCTCTTCAGCAAAGGTTACCTTCAAGCCCTTTTGAACCAGCCTCTTAACGGATAATAAACTTGACCCGAGGGATGGGACATAGAGAACATCCGTCGCTTTCACTTTTAAAACTTTCTCCGAATCCT
>NW_017007187.1:0-203 GCF_001483705.2 Eufriesea mexicana | reverse complement strand
AGTAAGAATTTTATATAGTATATAAGTAATAAAATCTTTATTTTATATAGTATTTGTAAATAATTGGACGAAATAAAATTCTATTAATAAAATTCTATTGTACTAGAATTTTTAATTTTTCAAATACTATATAAAATAAAGAATTCATTACTTATTTAATGTATAAAATTCTTTATTTTATATAGTATTTATAAGTAACCGAA
>NW_017007186.1:0-203 GCF_001483705.2 Eufriesea mexicana | reverse complement strand
TTGACGTGATAGAAGATTCATGGTTGTGGAGACTGAATTGAATTTTTAATGGTGTTTACTGTGTTGGAATATAGTCCATTTTTCAATCATGGATTTAATTAACCCGTTGCAATCGAGAGGCGCCTCTCAGTCGCCATTTTATCAAATTCTAAAGATGGATGTTAATTAATATATCAAATTCACAAGTACTTAACGATGCGTGG
>NW_017007185.1:0-203 GCF_001483705.2 Eufriesea mexicana | reverse complement strand
CTGTCAACAGAGTTAATCAGCCGTGAGGACGTAAACACGCTGTGCCTTCTTTTCTCGAACGCAGTATACGTCAAATACAGCTTCCAAAACTAGAGCTGTACTTTGTTATTCCTCCACGAAGATCCAGCGCAAAGTGTTAGTAACGATGTCATTCAAGCAGAGTAGATAGAACCCCTCGAGACAGGTGTACCCTTGGTCGAACT
>NW_017007184.1:0-203 GCF_001483705.2 Eufriesea mexicana | reverse complement strand
TTCGGCTTCTAAACTCATTACTGCTGTAGTATGGGCTTCTGCACTCTACTGCTCTCTATCATAATCCGCTTGTTTCTGTCTGCGCCAGCAATATTGTGCGCGGCACGTTAGTTTCATTTACTTTACGTTTGGATAGATTTGGTTATATCAGATTTGGTCAGGATTTCTGTGACTTTTGTGCTATACACTGCTGTTCTCTGAAT
>NW_017007183.1:0-203 GCF_001483705.2 Eufriesea mexicana | reverse complement strand
GCCAAGCGGGGTATATTGGGGAACTTTATACCGCAGAAGTTTAACGAATAGCAGTGTACGCAACAAAAGTCAATGCTATCTTCTCCTAACCTATCCAAACGTAACATAAACAAACGTAGCCAAAATCAAGCTGACGTGCAGGAACCACGGTTACTGACCTCCCCAAAGTCGAGCAGAGTATAGTACATCAATGTAGAGCGTAG
>NW_017007182.1:0-203 GCF_001483705.2 Eufriesea mexicana | reverse complement strand
CGCCTTCAATCCAATGGCAAGTACAGCCATCTACTTGCCACAGAATAGATCTATACAAAATCTCTAATCTCATATAGCTTGGTGAATAGGTCGCCTAACGCCTTCAATACAATGGCTAGTACAGTCATCTACTTTCCAGGGAATAGGTCTATTTAAAATCTATACCCTGTTATAGCTTGGTGAGTAGATCGCTTAACGCCCTC
>NW_017007181.1:0-203 GCF_001483705.2 Eufriesea mexicana | reverse complement strand
TTATATATCGAAGAAAGTAAGCTCACCACGATATTAGTTGAAAATGTGAATAAAATTGAATTTCCCAGCAATATTCTATAGCACTGCAGTGGCTATAGCACGCCACTAGAATCTTAACTCCTTGTTTATGCAAGCAAGAGAGCTCATCACGATATTAATGGAAAATGTCAATAAAATTTAAGTTTCCAGCCAGTTTCTATTGC
>NW_017007180.1:0-203 GCF_001483705.2 Eufriesea mexicana | reverse complement strand
CGTCGAGCAGAGTGTATTGCTGTAATGTAGAGTGCAGGATTCCACTGAATAGAACAGTACACATCAAAAGTTAAAGGCATACTTTCCTACCCGAACAAATCGTGAGACAACCAAATGTAACATACCACAATATAACGTGTCGCGACCACTATTGCTGGCCTCCAAGATTCGGGCACAATATAGTAGAGCACATTAGAGCGCAG
>NW_017007179.1:0-203 GCF_001483705.2 Eufriesea mexicana | reverse complement strand
CACTTAAATATGTGACAAATGGTGACGTCGTGTTGTCGTAATTACTATTTGATGTACAAAAACATTGCGATTAGCTCTGTAGCGACCATCATTTTCACCCTCGCCAGTAGATATGTCTTCCTACTTGAAGGAGGTTCGAAGACTTTCTTGCGAGTCCTCGAAAAACCTCCAATTTCTATATATACATAACTTCCCAACCTTCC
>NW_017007178.1:0-203 GCF_001483705.2 Eufriesea mexicana | reverse complement strand
ATGCAAGGAACTTAGCTCACCACGATATTAGTCGAAAAAGTCAATAAAATTGAATTTTCCTTCGAGATTCTATAGCACTGCAATGCCTATAGCACGCCAACAGAACCTTTCCTCCTTATTTATGCAACCGAGTTAGCTCACCACAATATTATTCGGATATGTCAATGAAATTGAATTTTCCAGCTGGATGCTATAGCATTGCA
>NW_017007177.1:0-203 GCF_001483705.2 Eufriesea mexicana | reverse complement strand
TAACCCTTTGCGCTCGACGATTTTTTGGCTAAAGAAGGGTACGAGTTGAAAAATTTTCTTTCATAAGACTGATGATATTTTTTGAGCAGAAAATAAGAAATTGTATAATAATTAACACATGGAATTAATCAATTTCGGTGCCTCGCATACTGTTACATTATTTTAAATTTGATATATTAATTAATATCGAGCTTCGAAATTTT
>NW_017007176.1:0-203 GCF_001483705.2 Eufriesea mexicana | reverse complement strand
CATTTTCGTCCAATATCGTTGTGAGCTAGCTTTCTTGCATAAATAAGGAGAAAAGATTCTGTTCGCGTGCTATAGCAAATGCAATGCTTCAGAATGTGGCTGAAAAACACAATTTTATTGATATTTCCGGCTAATATTGCGGTGAGCAAACTTTCTTGCATAAATAAGGAGGAAAGACACTATTGGCGTGCTATAGCCATTGC
>NW_017007175.1:0-203 GCF_001483705.2 Eufriesea mexicana | reverse complement strand
AACCTACCGCGAACACTATTGCTGCCCTCCCCAGAGCCAAGCAGAACACGTTAGTCGATGGAAAGACGCAGAAATACATAGAATCGCAGCGCATATCGGAAGGGTCACAGTGACATAAACCTAACTTAAACCATCGGAAGAAAGACAAACGTAGCCTAACTCAGCCTAACGTGCCGAGACCGCCGCTGCTGCCCACCCCAGGG
>NW_017007174.1:0-203 GCF_001483705.2 Eufriesea mexicana | reverse complement strand
CGTGGAGAGGTAACTTTCTTCCATAAATACGGAGGAAAGATTCTATTGGGCAGCTATGGCCATCGCAATTCTATAGTATCTGTATGGAAAATTCAATTTTATTGATATTTTCGACTAATATCGTGGTGAGGTGACTTTCATGCATAAACAAGGAGGAAAGTTTCTATTGGCCAGCTATGGCCATTGCAAACCTATAGTATCTG
>NW_017007173.1:0-203 GCF_001483705.2 Eufriesea mexicana | reverse complement strand
ATTTTCGGACAATATCGTGGTGAGCTAAGTTTCTTGCATAAATAAGGAGGAAAAATTCCGTTGACGTGCTATAGCCATTGCAATGCTACGGAATCTGCATGAAAACCTCAATTTTATTGACATTTTCGCATATTATCGTAGTGAGCTAACTTTCTTGCATAAATGAGGAGGAAAGATTCTATTGGCGTGCTATAGCCATTGCA
>NW_017007172.1:0-203 GCF_001483705.2 Eufriesea mexicana | reverse complement strand
TATTCAATTGGCGCCCTATGGCCACTACAATGCTATAGAATCTGGCTGGAAAATTCAATTTTAGTGGCATTTTCGTCTAATATCGTGGCTACCTACCTTTCTTGCATATATAAGGAGGAAAGATTCTACAGGCGTACTATGGTCATTGCAATCCCATAGAATCTGGCTGGAAAATTCAATTTTATTACCATCTTCAACTAATA
>NW_017007171.1:0-203 GCF_001483705.2 Eufriesea mexicana | reverse complement strand
ATACATTTTTATTGACATCTTCGACTAGTATCGTGTTGAGATAACTTTCATGCATAAATAAGGTGGAAAGACTATATTGGCGGGTTATAGCCGTTGCAATGCTATCGAATCTGGATGGAAAATACATTTTTATTGACATCTTCGACTAATATCGTGGTGAGCTACCTTTCTTGCATAAATATGGAGGAAAGATTCTATTGGCG
>NW_017007170.1:0-203 GCF_001483705.2 Eufriesea mexicana | reverse complement strand
TCCCCCGAAGGAGGAAAAAACTGCCTCCACGTAACACACGGGGGTGAAATAGATTCCTCCTCCAGGTTAGGCTCTCCGAAGAGTCAACCGCACGCGGACCCATCCCGAGAGGTGCCCACGGACGCGTTACCCACGGTTTGCAATGGAGAAAACCGGGGCTGAGCGAGGCTACCACATATGGCCTGGCGCCAGTTTCCCCAGGC
>NW_017007169.1:0-203 GCF_001483705.2 Eufriesea mexicana | reverse complement strand
AATTGAATTTTCCAACCATATTCTATAGCAATGCAAGGCTGTAGCACGCCAATAGAATATTTCTTCCCTATTTATGCAAGTGGGTTTGCACACCACGATATTAACCGAAAATGTCAATAAAATCGAATTTTCCAGGCAGGTTCTATACCACTGCAATGGCTATAGCACGCCACTAGCGTCTTTCCTCCTTATTTATGTACGAA
>NW_017007168.1:0-203 GCF_001483705.2 Eufriesea mexicana | reverse complement strand
TTCCTGGCGTCCGCAGGGAAAAGCAGAGAGCGATAGCGCACAGAAGATCGCAGAAGTTCATAGTACAGCAGTGCTTAGCACAAAAGTCGAAGCTATCCTAACCTGACAGAACGCAACCTTACCAAGCCAAACGCAATATAACACATCCTAACGTGCCGCGACCACTACGGCTGGACTCCCGAAAGTCGAGCATAGTTTAGTAG
>NW_017007167.1:0-203 GCF_001483705.2 Eufriesea mexicana | reverse complement strand
ATTTTCGGCTAATATCGTGGTTACCTAACTTTCTAACAAAGATATGGAGGAAAGATTCTATTGACGTGAAATATCCATTGCAATGCTATAGAATCTGCCTGGAAAATACAATTTTATAGATATTTTCGACAAATATCGTTGCGAACTAACTTTCTTGCGTAAATAAGTGTGAAAATATACTATTGGCGTGTTATAGCCATTGC
>NW_017007166.1:0-203 GCF_001483705.2 Eufriesea mexicana | reverse complement strand
GTTACTGCAGCGCTCCCAACACGTGCACCTGTGACAACGGTTACCATCTGAACCCGGACAACTCGTTCGCGTGCGATCCTACGTGTACCGAAGAATGTCAATTTGGAACCTGTACTGCGCCCGATATGTGTACCTGTCACGATGGATACTCCTCGAGAAACGCGACCGTGTGCGAACCTGTCTGCTCGAAACCCTGTGTCAAC
>NW_017007165.1:0-203 GCF_001483705.2 Eufriesea mexicana | reverse complement strand
TATTCGTCCCTTCCCAAACTATTCCAAGAATTAATTTCAAATGGTTCAGAAATTACTATTTTCGTGTTGTGGCGAGGGAGTCTAATTATTTCTAGATTGAAGTTGGAACTAGTAGACTTCACAAGAGAAACAGCAATTTCTGTAGCGATGCATCAATGCAAGATAATATTCCTTAATCGATACACATTTTAAAAGAAAATTTT
>NW_017007164.1:0-203 GCF_001483705.2 Eufriesea mexicana | reverse complement strand
ATCTGGCTGAAAAACTCAATTTTATAGACATTTCCGGCTAATATTGTGGTGAGCTTACTTTCTTGCATAAATCAGGAGGAAAAATTCTATTGGGGTGCTATAGCCATTGCATTGATAAAGAATGTGTTTGGAAAATACAAATTTATTGACATTTTCGACTAAAATTGTTGTGAATTAACTTTCTTGCATGTATAAGCAGGAAA
>NW_017007163.1:0-203 GCF_001483705.2 Eufriesea mexicana | reverse complement strand
TAGCATGCCAATAGAATCTTTCCACCTTGTTTATGCAAGAAAATTATCTCATCACGATATTAGAAGAAAATGTCAATAACATTGGATTTTCCAGTCAGATTCTATAACACTGCAGTGGCTATAGCATGCCAATGGAATCCTCCCTCCTTATTTATGCAACAAAATCAGCTCACAACGATATTAGTCGAAAATATCAACAGAAT
>NW_017007162.1:0-203 GCF_001483705.2 Eufriesea mexicana | reverse complement strand
CTGCCATGCACTTTTTATATACTACGCTCAGGGGGGCACGATAAAATTTCCATTATTCTCAGGCTATAACGATGAATTATTAAACAATATTGCAAAGGGGAAAAAGAATGGTGCAAATTATTAATGTTTTCTATTGAAAGTTAGAGTTCTATTCAAAAATATTCAAAAATTAGTTGGAATCAAGCAAATATAAATTTTAAAAA
>NW_017007161.1:0-203 GCF_001483705.2 Eufriesea mexicana | reverse complement strand
TTCTATTGATATTCTCGACTAATATCGTGGTGAGATAATCTTGTTGCATAAATACGGAGGAAAATGCTGTTGGCATGCTATAGCCATTGTAATGCTGTAGAATCAGAATGAAAAAAACAATTTTATTGACATTTTCGGCTAATACCGTGGTGAGGTATTTCGTTGCATAAATAAGGAGGAAGTATTCTATTGGCATGCTATAG
>NW_017007160.1:0-203 GCF_001483705.2 Eufriesea mexicana | reverse complement strand
CAAGCAGAGCTTATTAGATCGCAGTAGAGCGCAGATGTCCACCGAAAAGGAGTGGGTAACATAGAAGTCAATGCCACCCTAGCCAAACGTTACCAATCCTAACGTAACCAAGTGTAACCTAACTCAAACTCTGTGGGCAAGACCGCTATTGCTGCTCTCCCCGGAGTCGAGCAAAGTGTGGTAGAGCAATGTACAGCGAAGAT
>NW_017007159.1:0-203 GCF_001483705.2 Eufriesea mexicana | reverse complement strand
AGAGAATAGGCCTATTCAAGATCTATAATCGGTTATAGCTTGGAGAATAGGTCGCCTAACGTCATCAACCAATGGCCAGTACAGACATCTTCATGCCAGGGATTGGTCTATTCAAAATCTATTACCTGTTATAGCTTGGTGAATAGTTCGCCTAACGTCTTCAATCCAATGGCAAGTACAGCCATCTACTTGCCAGAGAATAG
>NW_017007158.1:0-203 GCF_001483705.2 Eufriesea mexicana | reverse complement strand
TACTTATATAAGCAAGAAAGTTACCTCACCACTATACTAGAAGAAAATGTTAATAAAATTGGACCTTCCATCCAGGTTATATATCATTGCAATGGCTATAGCACGCCAGTAGGATCTTTCCTGCTTCTTTATGCAAGAAAGTTAGCTTACCACGATATTATTTGAAAATGTCAATAAAATTGAATTTTCCATGCAGATTCTAT
>NW_017007157.1:0-203 GCF_001483705.2 Eufriesea mexicana | reverse complement strand
ATTACAACAGGGTACCGTAAATTCTCTTATAATATTTAGTACATTCAACAACGACATCCTTAATCTATTTGAGCAAAAGTCATGGAACTAAATATCATGGAATCAATATCTTTCGCAGATGACCTTATTATATACATCATCGACAAAAAAATAAAAAAAATCCAAGTAGAATTGCAAGCATTATTCGAAAAACTACAAAATTA
>NW_017007156.1:0-203 GCF_001483705.2 Eufriesea mexicana | reverse complement strand
TTTCAATATGCTTTGCTCTGGCGAGGGCAGGTGCAATAATCGCGGCACGTCATGTTCGGTTATGCTGCGCTTGGTTACGTTAGATTATGTCTGGTTATGTTAGGATATCAACGGCCTTTGCGCTATTCGCTGCAGTGCGCTGGATTTCTGCGCTCCACATTGCTCTATTATACTCTGCTCGACTCAGGGGAGGGGAGCAATGG
>NW_017007155.1:0-203 GCF_001483705.2 Eufriesea mexicana | reverse complement strand
TCATCGACCATCCTCCAAACGTGCAAAGAATCTTACACTGCTACCAGAGCGCGTTCGGATCGTCCGGACCGTTGATTGGTCGGTTTGCAGTGACATCTGCTTTCGTGCTCGTCTGACTCTCCGTCATTTTCGAACACTGTCGGTTTGAGACTGTATGTCGTCACTAGGTCGATCTTAGTTGGCGACGATTAGTGACGGACGGT
>NW_017007154.1:0-203 GCF_001483705.2 Eufriesea mexicana | reverse complement strand
TATCGAAGGATGGAAGTACGAATGGATGGATTTATGGATATATGGATGGTGGATGTATGGATGCATGTATGGATGGATGTGTTGATGTTTGTACGGATCTATGTATGGATATATCGATGCATGTATGTATGGGTGTGTGAATGGATGTTGGTATGGATGTATGTATGGATGTATGTATGGCGGTGTGTATGGTCGTATGCAAG
>NW_017007153.1:0-203 GCF_001483705.2 Eufriesea mexicana | reverse complement strand
TTCAGATCGGTAAGGTTGGGTTAAGTTTGGTTAGAATGCCTTTGGCTTTTGTGCTATACACTGATATTCGGTGTTTCCCTGCGCTCTACTGTGCTCTACTATAATCTGCTCGACACTAGTGAGCCCAGCAATAGCGGTCACGGCACGGGAGGTTTAGATAGGTTACGTTCGGTTAGGATAGGTTATACTACGTTTGGCAAGGA
>NW_017007152.1:0-203 GCF_001483705.2 Eufriesea mexicana | reverse complement strand
GGCCTAGGAAGCTTCGACTTTTCTGATATACATAGCGAATATACGGTCTTCTGCGTTCTACTCCCCACTAATGTGTTCTCCTTGTCTCTAGGGAGGCCAGCAAATGCGTTCGCGGCGCTTTAGGTTGATTTATGTTACGTTCGGATATGTTACGTTTGGTTAGGTTAGAAGAGGATACATTTGACTTTAGTGCTATAGACTCT
>NW_017007151.1:0-203 GCF_001483705.2 Eufriesea mexicana | reverse complement strand
CTATAGGATTGCAATGGCTATACCTGGCCAATAGAATCTTTCATCCTTGTTTATGCAAGAAGGATACCACACTACGACATTAATCAAAATTGTTAATAAAATTGAATTTTCGAGCCTGATTCGATAGCACTGCAATGGCGACAGCGTGCCAATAGAATCTTTCCTCCTTAATTATGCATGGATGTCAGCTCACCCCAATATTA
>NW_017007150.1:0-203 GCF_001483705.2 Eufriesea mexicana | reverse complement strand
TCTCGATGGAACTCTCGACGGAATTCTCGAAAGAACTCTCGATTGAACTCTCGACGGAATTCTTGAAGGAACTATCGACGAAACTCTCGACGGAACTCTCGACGGAATTCTCGAAGGAATTCCCGACGGAATTCTCGATGGAACTCACGACGGAATTCTCGAAAGAACTCTCGATGGAATTCTCGACGGAATTCTCGAAAGAA
>NW_017007149.1:0-203 GCF_001483705.2 Eufriesea mexicana | reverse complement strand
GCCCACCACGATATTAGCCGAAAATGTCAATAAAATTGAATTTTCCAGGCATATTCTATATCACTGCGACGGCTATAGCACGCCAATTGATTCCTTCATCCTTATTTATGAAAGAACGTTAGCTCACTACAATATCAGTAGGAAATATCAATAAAATTGAATTTTCCAGCTGGATGCTATAGCAATGAATGGCAATAGCACGC
>NW_017007148.1:0-203 GCF_001483705.2 Eufriesea mexicana | reverse complement strand
CTGTAGACGTTGCAATGATATAGAGTGTGGTTGGAAAATTCAATTTTATTGTCATTTTTTACTCATATCGTGGTGAGATAACATCCTTCCCTAAGTAAGTTGGAAAGATCCTTCTGGATTGCTATAGCCATTGCAATGCTGTTGAATCTAGCTGGAAAGCTCAATTTTATTGACATTCTTGACAAATATCGTGGAGGGCTATC
>NW_017007147.1:0-203 GCF_001483705.2 Eufriesea mexicana | reverse complement strand
TTCCTTATTTATGCAAGAATGTTAGCTCACCACGATATTAATCGAAAATGGCAATAAAATTGAGTTTTCCAGCCAGATTCTGTTGGATTGCAGTGACTATAGTACGGCAGTTGAACCTTTGCTCCTTCTATATGCAAGATAGTTAGGTCACCACAATATTAGCCCAAAATGTCAATAAAATTCAATTTTGCAGCCAGATTCTA
>NW_017007146.1:0-203 GCF_001483705.2 Eufriesea mexicana | reverse complement strand
GGCAAGTATGTCCACCTACCTGCAAGAGAATAGGTCTATTCAAAATATATTAACTTTTATAGCTTGTTGAATAGGTCGCACAACGCCATCAATCCAATGGCAAGTACCGACTTCTACTAGCCAGAAAATACGTTTATTCAAAATCTATAACCTCTTATAGCTTGGTGAGTAGATCGCCTAACGCCCTTAATCCAATGGCAAGT
>NW_017007145.1:0-203 GCF_001483705.2 Eufriesea mexicana | reverse complement strand
TATTATTAGTGTATTGAATTTATCAATTTACTAGATACGTTCTTCTTCTGTAATTACGTTCATATACTAGGTGTTCCATACAATTGTACTGAACTATTGCTCAGAAATGGACGAAACATACAAATTTTTATCAAGCTAAATGGTGTTTATTCCGAAACTGTAAATATTTTGAAAATTTAAAAATTGCATTCATTTTTCTTTCA
>NW_017007144.1:0-203 GCF_001483705.2 Eufriesea mexicana | reverse complement strand
CCGTACATACATACAGCCATACACCCATCCATAAATCCATTCATCCACCCATCCATAAATCCACCCATCCATAGACCCAGCCGTCCATACATACATACATCCATACATCCGTCCATCCGCACATCCACCCATCCATACGGCCACCCTTCGGTACATTCATCCATCCATACATCCACCCACCCATACGTCCATCGGTCCATACA
>NW_017007143.1:0-203 GCF_001483705.2 Eufriesea mexicana | reverse complement strand
TACAAAATTTGTTACGAAAAAAATGTTAAAAATTTAGGTTCCCAATCGGCAAGAAACTGTACTATAAAAGTTGCAACATTCTGCGATAGTTGTGTGGATGAACCACACTTATGTTTGCCATGTTTTAACAACGTTCACCGTAACATCCCTTTGTAATTGTATACGAATTTGATTTCAATTAAAATGTTTTATTTTAAACTAAT
>NW_017007142.1:0-203 GCF_001483705.2 Eufriesea mexicana | reverse complement strand
ATATTTTGAATATACCTATTCTCTGGCAAGTAGGCGGCTGTACTTGCCATTCGATTGAAGGCGATAGGCGATCCATTCTCCAAGCTATAACTGTATATTGATTTTCAATATACCTATTCTCTGGCAAGTAGATGGCTGTGCTTGCCATTGGATTAAAAGCGTTGTGCGACCTATTCACCAAGCTATAAGAGGTTATAGATTTT
>NW_017007141.1:0-203 GCF_001483705.2 Eufriesea mexicana | reverse complement strand
TGAATAGACCTATTCTCTGGCAAGTAGATGGCTGTACTAGCCATTGGATTGATGGCGCTAGGCTATCTATTCACCAAGCTATAACAGGTTATATAATTTGAAAAGCCTATTCTCTGGTAAGTAGATGGCTGTCCTTGATGTTGGTTGAAGACGCTAGGCGACCTATCAACCAAGCTATAACAGATTATAGACTTTGAATAGAC
>NW_017007140.1:0-203 GCF_001483705.2 Eufriesea mexicana | reverse complement strand
AACATGCTCTGATTGGCCATGTGTCGGCCAGCAGTAGCGGTTTCGGCACGTTAGGTTGTGGTTAGCTACGTTTGGTTGGGCTATGTTAGCATAGGTAAGGTCTGCGTAGCATTGGCTTCCGTGGTATACACTGCTATTCAGTTGATTTCCAGTTCTACGGTGCTCTGCTATAATCTGCTCGAATCTGGGTTGGCCAGCAGTAG
>NW_017007139.1:0-203 GCF_001483705.2 Eufriesea mexicana | reverse complement strand
CGATATTAGTCGAAAATGTCAATAAATTTGAATTTTCGAGGCAGATTCTATAGCATTGCAATGACTATAGCACGCCAATCGTATCTTTCCTCCTTATTTATACAAGAAAGTTAGCTCACAACGGTATTAGCCGAAAATGGCAATAAAATTGAATTTAGCAGCCACATTCTGTAGCACTGCAATGGCTATAGCTCGCCAGTAGA
>NW_017007138.1:0-203 GCF_001483705.2 Eufriesea mexicana | reverse complement strand
GCCAGCTATAGCCATTGCAATTCTATAGTATCTGGATGGAAAATTCAATTTTATTCACATTTTTGACAAATATCCTGGCGAGCTAACTTATTTGCATAAATAATGATGAAAGAATATATTGGCGTGCTATTGCCATTGCGATGCTGTAGAATCTGCCTCGAAAATTCAACATTATTGACATTTTCGACTAATATCGTTGTGAG
>NW_017007137.1:0-203 GCF_001483705.2 Eufriesea mexicana | reverse complement strand
AGGGCTTGGGTATGTTACAATTGGTTAGGCAACGAGAGGAGAGCTTTGACTTTTGCGCTATACCTTGTCTTTCCACGAATTTCTGCGCTATGTTGTGACCTGGTATGTTCAGCTTAGTTTTGGGGAAGACAGCAATAGTTGCCTTGGCATGCTATGTTTGTTATGCTACGTTTGCGTTGGTTAGGTTATGTCAGGTATGGTTA
>NW_017007136.1:0-203 GCF_001483705.2 Eufriesea mexicana | reverse complement strand
GCTTTACACAACATTGCGTCGGATTTCTGCACTCTACTGTGCTCTAGTGTATTCTGCTTTGCTTTGGGAGGTCAGCAATAGTGGTCCGCTCACGCCTGGCTGAGTTAGGCTACGTTTGGTTAAGTTACATTAGATTGGGCTAGGTTTGCATAGCTATGACTTTCGTGGTATACACTGCTATTGGTTGGATTTCTGCGCTCTAC
>NW_017007135.1:0-203 GCF_001483705.2 Eufriesea mexicana | reverse complement strand
CATAAAAATAACATCGTATTTAAAATTTTAATACCTACAAAATCATTATTGACACACTACTTCTTAAATCAAAATGTTCCTCTTACAAATCACCAGAACACGCTCTAAGAATCTTTAGAATTTCGACTTGCAAAAATTTCAAGAATTCCACTATGTTACAAAAATCTTGTGGATAGAAATGGACTCCTATATCTTCTACGTTT
>NW_017007134.1:0-203 GCF_001483705.2 Eufriesea mexicana | reverse complement strand
AAGAATCTATTGGCGTGCTATAGCCATTGCAATGCTGCAGAATCTGGCTGGAAAATTAAATTTATTGACATTTTCGTCTATTATCGTGGTGAGCTCTCGTTCTTGCATAAATAAGCAGGGTAGATTCTACTGGCGTGCTCTAGACATTGCAATGATATAGAGTGAGGTGGAAAAATTCAATTTTATTGACATTTTCGGCTAAT
>NW_017007133.1:0-203 GCF_001483705.2 Eufriesea mexicana | reverse complement strand
CGTGAAAGTGCACATAGGAGGGTAGAAGTCCAAGGAATGTCGGTGCGTTGCACAAATTCAAAGCTATCCAATCCTAATACAACGCAGCCTAACATAACCGAACGTATCCTAACTCTAACTAACGCGCCGCGGCCACTATTGTCGGCCACACGAGGGCCAAGCAGAGTGTAGCAGAGCAATGTAGGGCGTGAAATCGACCGAGT
>NW_017007132.1:0-203 GCF_001483705.2 Eufriesea mexicana | reverse complement strand
CGCGCACAGTGGAGCGGGGAAGTCCACCGAAAGCAGTGTGTAGCACAAAAGTCTAAGGTGCCTCATTCTAACTTAACCAATTGTAACACGACCAAACGTAACAGAACTAAACTTAACGAACCGCCGGCACTATTGCTGGTCTTCCCAGGGTTGAGCAGAGTATAATATAGCAACGAAGAGTGGAGATATCCGCCGAATAGCAG
>NW_017007131.1:0-203 GCF_001483705.2 Eufriesea mexicana | reverse complement strand
CCACCAGATGGCAATATATAGCACAAAAGTCAAAGATATCCTAACTTAACCATACCTAACCTAACGTAACCAAACGTAGAATAGATAAACCTAACGAGCCGAGACCTCTACTTCTGCACCCCTCAGTGCAAAGCAGGACATATTAGAGCAGTGCATAGCACGATAGTCGAAGCCACCCTATCCTAAAATAGTCAACCGTAACA
>NW_017007130.1:0-203 GCF_001483705.2 Eufriesea mexicana | reverse complement strand
AACCCCGCCCCCTCCCCTAAGGTGGCCGGGTATCTTTGGAAGATTTCCCCCACGTGAAAAAAACAAGAAATGGTTAGTTAGTGTATCTTAGTCCTTCGTGGTGACACAGAAATTCGGCGGATTCCTGCACTCCACTGTGTGCTCCTGTAATCTGCTAGTACCGGGGGAGGCCGGAAATGGTGTTCGCGGCACGTTACGTTGAG
>NW_017007129.1:0-203 GCF_001483705.2 Eufriesea mexicana | reverse complement strand
CTTCAGTACACTCGACAGGAAAATTGATTTTATTAAAGAAACAGTGGATTTAGGGAAGAATTGTAACTAATAAAATTACAATTCTCCGCTTTTCTTTCATTTGATTCGCACACTGCCATTATGGTGCACCATTGCACGCTTATGGCGGCGAGAGCACATCCGCGTTAGCATGAAAACTGAACGATAACGCGTAACGGGAAGGG
>NW_017007128.1:0-203 GCF_001483705.2 Eufriesea mexicana | reverse complement strand
TATGTACGGAGGCATGGATGTATGGATGTGTGGTTGGACGAATGTATGGCTGAATGGACGGAAGATTGGATGTATGTATGGATGCTTGCATGGATGAGTGTATGGATGTGTGCATGGACGTATGCATGGATGTTTGGATATATGTATGAATGTATGGATGTATGGGTGTATGCATGTATGGATGTACGTATGTATGAATGTAT
>NW_017007127.1:0-203 GCF_001483705.2 Eufriesea mexicana | reverse complement strand
ACTAAGTTCCTCACACGACCCTCTATTCACTAAGTCTCTGTCACACACGTTCAGCCTTCTGCCCTCTGACTTCTCCATTCTGTCTACTCTCAACTCAACTCTGCTCAACTCCATCTTCTTCTCATCTCTGTCTACTTCTAACTGCCTCGCCCAATATTTTAACAACGACACTTACTCTGTGATTGACGAGTATACTCGTACCA
>NW_017007126.1:0-203 GCF_001483705.2 Eufriesea mexicana | reverse complement strand
TATTCATAATCTATAACATGTTATAGCTTGGTGAAGAGATCGCCTAACGCCTTCAACCCATTGCCAAGTACAGCCATCTAATTTCCAGGGAATAGGTCAACTCAAAATATATAACCTGTTATAGAATAGTGAATAGATCACCCAACGCCTTCAAACCTATGGCAAGTACAGCCATCTACTTGCCAGAGAATAGGTCTATTCAA
>NW_017007125.1:0-203 GCF_001483705.2 Eufriesea mexicana | reverse complement strand
AGCCTTGCAATGCCTATAGCACGCCAATAGAATCATTCTCCGTATTTATGAAAGAAAGTTAGCGAACCACGATATTAGTCGAAAATGTCAATAACATTGAATTTTCCTTCCATATTCTTTAGCGTTGCAATGCCTAGAGCACGCCAGCAGAATCTTCGCCCATTATTTATGCGAGAAAGATAGCATACCGCGATATTAGTCGA
>NW_017007124.1:0-203 GCF_001483705.2 Eufriesea mexicana | reverse complement strand
ACCACGGGCAAGCAGAATATAGGAGAGCATAGTTCATCGGAAATGTCAATGATATCCAAGCCTGACGCAAACAAACATAGCGTAACCAAACGCAACGTAACTATACCTAACGAGACACGCCCACTGTTTCTGGTCTCCCGAGAGCAAAGCAGTGCACATTAGAGCACAACAGACGGCAGGAATCCAACGAATATCATTGCATA
>NW_017007123.1:0-203 GCF_001483705.2 Eufriesea mexicana | reverse complement strand
AAGTGGAGTGCGGTAGCGCAATGAGGAGCTCAGATGTCCATAGAATTGCAGTGTATAGCACAGAAGTTGAAGCTACCCTGTCCTAACATAACCAAACGTAATATAACCGAACGTAGCTCACCCAAACCTAACGTGACATAGAGACTATTGCTGGCTTCCGCAGAGACAAGCAGGATACGATGGAGCACAGTAGAGCCTATAAA
>NW_017007122.1:0-203 GCF_001483705.2 Eufriesea mexicana | reverse complement strand
CACCGCGATATTAGTCGAAAATGTCAATAAAATTGAACTTTCCAGCCAGATTCTTTAGCATTCAAATGGTTATAGCTCGCCAATATAATCTTTCCTCCATGTTTATGAAGGAATGTTAGCTCACCACATTAGTCGAAAAAGTCAATAAAATTGAATTTTCCGGCCGGATTCTACAGCATTGCAATGGCTATAGGGCGCCAAAA
>NW_017007121.1:0-203 GCF_001483705.2 Eufriesea mexicana | reverse complement strand
CCTGATACCGTGGGCCTAAGAAAATTGTCAAATCTTGTAGCACCTTAATAGTGGAACCATCCCGCTATGCTAATTACAATATGATAATTTTTATAAATACAAAAGCTCAGTCACGTGACCCACATCTAACGCGAAATTACGCTTGACGGTTTCAGGTATTATCAGAAAGAAACTTTCAAGAGGCACGGCCACGAATGCTGTCT
>NW_017007120.1:0-203 GCF_001483705.2 Eufriesea mexicana | reverse complement strand
TTCATACATCCACACATCAATATATCCATCCATCCATCCATCCATACATCCACCCATACATAAGTCCATCGATTCATACATCCATACATCTATCCACTCATCCATCCATACAAACATCCATACATACATCAATACATACGTCCATACATAAACAAATACATTCGTCCATACATACATCCATACACACATCCTTCCATACATCC
>NW_017007119.1:0-203 GCF_001483705.2 Eufriesea mexicana | reverse complement strand
GCTCTATCATATCCTGCTTGACTCTGGGAACGCCATCAATAGTGTCCGCCGGAAGTCAGGATTAGTTACGTTACGTGTGGCTAGGGCATGTTGGGTTAGGTTTGGACAGGTTGTCCTTGAATTTTCTGCTACACACTGCGGTTCGGTTTACTGCCTCGCTCAGCATTTCTCTACCAAACTCTGTTCGACTATAGGGGGGCCGG
>NW_017007118.1:0-203 GCF_001483705.2 Eufriesea mexicana | reverse complement strand
GGGGGGAGGGAGGGGAGTGCGCAACACGGCGTTGTACGCGAGTCCAAGAGGATCGGCCCGAGTACCGATCCCTGTGGAACCCCGCAGTTCGGCGCCCTCACGACGGTCGAGTATCGTCCGGGATACTCGTTCGAGCGCTGCGCGAAATAGCCGCCGATCACCGCAATCATGTATTGGGGAACGCTGTGGTACAACAGGGCACA
>NW_017007117.1:0-203 GCF_001483705.2 Eufriesea mexicana | reverse complement strand
AAGGCTTTGACTTTTGTGATATGCGCTGTTATTCGGTGGATTTCTGCGCTCGACATTACGCCGTTATACTCTACTCGACTCTCGGCGTGCCAGCGGTAGCGACCGTGGCACGTAAGGTTTAGTTATGTTACGTTCGTTTTGGCTAGGTTAGGTTAGGTTTGTTGAGGATAACTCGGACTCTCGATGTATACACTGTCCTTCGG
>NW_017007116.1:0-203 GCF_001483705.2 Eufriesea mexicana | reverse complement strand
TTAACTGCTGTTCGGTGAATTTCTGCGCTCTACTGTGCTCTAATATATACTGCTTAGCTATGGTTAGGGAAGCAATACAGGTCTCGGCTCGTTAGGTATAGTTATTCTACGTTTGGTTCGGCTGGGTTAGGTCATGTTGTCATAGGATGTCTTCGACTTCTGTGCTATTCACTGCCATTAGGTTGCTTTCTGCGCCCTACATT
>NW_017007115.1:0-203 GCF_001483705.2 Eufriesea mexicana | reverse complement strand
TTTCCAGCCAGATTCCAGTGCATTGCAATGGCTATAGCGCCCCAATAGATTCTTTCATTCTTATTTATGCAAGAAAGTTAGCACTCCACGATATTAGGCAAAAATTTCATTAAAATTGAATTCTCCAACCACATTCAATTTCATTGCAATGGCTATAGCACACCAAGAGAATCTTTCCTCCTTATTTATGCAAGAATGGTAGC
>NW_017007114.1:0-203 GCF_001483705.2 Eufriesea mexicana | reverse complement strand
CCTTATTTATGAAAGAAAAATAGCTCACCATGATATTAGTCGAAAATGTCAATGAATTAGTATTTTGCAACCACACTCAGTATCACTGCGACGGCTATAGCACGCCAATAGAATTATTCATTCTTATATATGCAAGAAAAGTGGCTCACCACGATATAAGTCGAAAATGTCCATAAAATTGAATTTTCCAGCCGTATTCTATA
>NW_017007113.1:0-203 GCF_001483705.2 Eufriesea mexicana | reverse complement strand
GTACTGCCATCAACTTGCCAGAGAACAAGTCTATTCAAAATCTATAAGCTGTCACAGCTTGGAATTAGATCGTCTAACGCCTTGAATCGAATGGCAAGGAGAGCCATCTACTTGCCAGAGAGTATGTCTATTCAAAATAAATAATCTGTTGTAGCTTGGTGAATAGGTCGCCTAATGCCTTCAACCAATGGAAAGTACAGTCA
>NW_017007112.1:0-203 GCF_001483705.2 Eufriesea mexicana | reverse complement strand
CTAGCTTCCTGGCATATGTATGGAGGAAAGATCCTTTTTGCGTGCTATAGCCGTTGCAATGCTCTAGAATATTGCTGTAAAATTCAATTTGATTGACATTTTGGACTAATATCGTGGTGAGCCAGCTTCCTTGCATTAGAATGCAGGAAAGATCCTTTTGGCGTGCTGTAGCAATTGCAATGCTGCAGAATGTGGCCGGAAAT
>NW_017007111.1:0-203 GCF_001483705.2 Eufriesea mexicana | reverse complement strand
ACGTTCAGTGCTAGTGATATTTTTGACTAATGTCGTTGTGAGCAGTATTTTCTGCGTAAATAATGAGGAAAGATCCTATTTTGTTTTGTTATAGCCGTGGCAATGCAATACAGTCTGCCGGATAAGTTCAATTTTATTGACATTTTCGACTAACATCGTGGTCATCAAGCTTACTGCATAAATAAGGAGAAAAGATACTATTG
>NW_017007110.1:0-203 GCF_001483705.2 Eufriesea mexicana | reverse complement strand
TGCGGAGGCCACCAATAGTGGTCGTGGCGCGATTTGCAGAGTTAAGTTACGTTTGGTTATGTTTCGTGTGGATATGTTGTGATAGGGTAGCATTGATTTTTGCGCTATAAACTGTTATGCGCTGGATTTCTGCGCACTGAATAGCTCCACTGTATTCTTCTCGACTATGGGGTGGCCAGTAATAGTGGTCTCGGCACGTTAAG
>NW_017007109.1:0-203 GCF_001483705.2 Eufriesea mexicana | reverse complement strand
CTAAATAAATCGTGGCATATTTAGGGGTTATTAATTAAATCCGGAAAATATAACAACGAAGCGAGTATCCAAGAGTATCCATGGAGTATCCAAGATCCATGAATGGAAACTGAGGGAAAATTAATCTCGAGATATCCGACATTCATGAACAGACAGATATTGCTCTCCTCGAGTATCGCGAATTCGATATTAAACCAGATACT
>NW_017007108.1:0-203 GCF_001483705.2 Eufriesea mexicana | reverse complement strand
TGTCCTGTTGGTTTGGGTTAGGCTTGGGTAGCTTTGACGTTTCTGATATACACTGCGATTCCACGGATTTCTACTTCCTGCTCTCAACTAATGTGTTCCTCTTGGCTCTGGGGTGGCCTGCAATAGTGGTCGCGGCAAGATAGGTTGAGTAATGCTACGTTTGATTGTGTTACGATTCGTTAGGTTTGGAGAGGAGAGCTTTG
>NW_017007107.1:0-202 GCF_001483705.2 Eufriesea mexicana | reverse complement strand
GATCCTTCCTCCTTACTTATGCAAGGAAGTTTGCTCGCACGATATTAGACGAAAATGACATTATAATTGCACTTTCCAGACAGATTCTATAGCATTGCAGTGGTTTTAGCTTGCCAACATAACCTTTCCTCCTTGTTTCTGCAAGAAAGTTAACTCATCACGATATTAGTCGAAAATGTCAATAAAATTGAATTTTCCGGCC
>NW_017007106.1:0-203 GCF_001483705.2 Eufriesea mexicana | reverse complement strand
AGCCTAGCTTTGAATGTTGCGCTATACACTGCTATTCGGTCGATACCTCTACACTGTGCAGCTAAAATAGCATCTGTTTGTCTATGGGGTGGCCAGCAACAGCGGACGTTGCATGTTTTGCTGTGTTACGTTACGTTAGACGGGTTGGCTTTGATTTTGTGCTGTACACGGCAATGCGGTCGATATTTGCGCTCTGCGTTGCT
>NW_017007105.1:0-203 GCF_001483705.2 Eufriesea mexicana | reverse complement strand
ACTCTACTCTGCTCGGCTCTGTGGAGGCCAGCAGTAGTGGTAGTGGCACGATTGGTTTCGTTATGCTACGTTTGGTAATGTCGCGATTAGTTAGGTTTGGATAGGATACCTATGACTTTTGCGCTATACACCGCTATTCCCTGGATCTCTACGCTCTACACTGCTCTACTATACCCTGCTCGGCACAGGGGAGGGCAGAAATG
>NW_017007104.1:0-203 GCF_001483705.2 Eufriesea mexicana | reverse complement strand
ACATCCAACTACAGATAACTGTAGCCGTTGAATAAATCTTTCCAATGGTGGTGTATATTCTATGGCAAATCCAGAATGACAAAAGACAGATCCGTTGAATCTCGAGACATTAGCAATTGACATAACGGCACTGAAATCTGCCACCATAACAGAACTGTAGCCGTTGTACTAATCTGCTCTCTGATGATACAATTTCCACAGCA
>NW_017007103.1:0-203 GCF_001483705.2 Eufriesea mexicana | reverse complement strand
TTTTATTGACATTTTCTACTAATATTGTGGTGAGCTAACTTTCATGCATAAATAAGTATGGTACATTCCATTGGCGTGATATAGCCATTGCCTTGCTAAAGTATCTGGCGGGAAAATTCAATATTATAGACATTTTCGATAAATATCTTGGTGAGCAATCTTTCTTGCATAAATAAGGAGGAAATATTCTGTTGTCGTGCTAG
>NW_017007102.1:0-203 GCF_001483705.2 Eufriesea mexicana | reverse complement strand
ATCCAATGGCAAGTACAGACATCTGCTGGGCAGAAAATAGGTCTATTAAAATTCTATGACACGCTATCGCTTGGTGAACAGACCGCCTTACGCCGTCAATCCAATGACAAGTACAGCCACCTACTTGCAAGGGAATAGGCCTATTCGAAATCTTTAACCTGTTATAGCTTGGTGAATAGATCTCCTAACGCCTTCAATCCAAT
>NW_017007101.1:0-203 GCF_001483705.2 Eufriesea mexicana | reverse complement strand
TATTACCGGCTACCCCAGAGCAAAGCAGAGCATATTAGAGCACACTAGAGCGCAGAAATCCACATAATAGCAGTGTGTAGCGCAAAAGTGAAAGTAGCGCATCCTAACCTAGCCAAACGTGTCATATACAGACATTGTCCAACACAACCTAACATTACGAGAACACCATTGCTGGCCCCCACAGGGACAAGCAGAATGCTCTT
>NW_017007100.1:0-203 GCF_001483705.2 Eufriesea mexicana | reverse complement strand
AGCCTAACGAACCGAGACAACTCTTGCCGGCCTCGCCAGAGCCAAGCAGGATGTACTTGGGCATAGTAGGTGGCGGAAATCCAGCGAACTGCAGTAAACACAGCAAAAGCCGTAGTTATCCTAACCTAACCTGACCTAACCTAACCTAAAAGAACGCAGTATAGCTGAACATAACTTGTCGCGAGCACTACTCCTGGCCTCCT
>NW_017007099.1:0-203 GCF_001483705.2 Eufriesea mexicana | reverse complement strand
TTGGCGTGCTGTTGCCATTGCAATGCCAAAGAATCTTGCTCTAAAATTCAATTTTATTGACATCTTCGACTAATATCGTGGTGACCTATCCTTCTTGCCTAAATAAGCAGGGTAGACTCTATTGGCGTGCTATAGACACAGTAATAATACAGAATGTGTTTGGAAAATTCAGTTCTATTAACTTTTTCGGCTAATATCGTGGT
>NW_017007098.1:0-203 GCF_001483705.2 Eufriesea mexicana | reverse complement strand
ACGTTAGGCGACCTATTAACCAAGCTACAACAGATTATAGATTTTGAATAGACTTTTTCCCTGTCAAGTATCCAGCGGTACATGCCATTGGATTGCAGGCGAAAGGCGATCTAATCACCAAGCTATGGCAGCTTATAGGCTTTGTATAGACCTATTCTCTGGCATGTAGATGGCTGTACTTGCCATTGGTTGAAGGCGTTAGG
>NW_017007097.1:0-203 GCF_001483705.2 Eufriesea mexicana | reverse complement strand
CCTTCAATCCAGTGGCAAGTACAGCCATCTACTTGCCAGAGAATAGGTCTACTCAAAACCTAAGATCTGTTATAGCCTGCTGAATAGGTCGCCTGACGCCTTCAACCAATGGCAAGTACACCCATCTACATGCCACAGAAAATATGTCTATTCAAAATCTATAATCTGTTATAGTTTGGTGAATAGAACGCCTAGCGCCTTCA
>NW_017007096.1:0-203 GCF_001483705.2 Eufriesea mexicana | reverse complement strand
TCTATATGCAAGAAAGTGAGGACACCACGATAGTAGTCGATAATGTCAATAAAATTGTATTTTGCAGACATGTTCTATAGCATTACCATGGCTATAGCACGCCAATAGTATATTTCACACTTCTTTATGCAAGAAAGTTTGTTCACCAGGATATCAGTCGAAAATATCTATAAAAATGAATTTTCCAACCTGAATCTATGGCA
>NW_017007095.1:0-203 GCF_001483705.2 Eufriesea mexicana | reverse complement strand
ACACTCTGTACCAGCTGTGCAGATGAAGTCTAGGTCTCGCGAGCGTCTGCTTCGCTTCCGCTTCGGCAGAGGAAACGAGACAGCCTCACGCGTGATTTCCGGCGTTCTCGCGGAAAACAGCGAGGAATCTGCTGGTTCCCCTGTTATCTGTGCGTGATACGAAGTTTTCGTCGCGGTGGCTAATTAACGGGCTGCTGCGTGGT
>NW_017007094.1:0-203 GCF_001483705.2 Eufriesea mexicana | reverse complement strand
GCCAGAGAATAGGTCTATTCAAAATCTATAATCTGTTATAGCTAGGCGTATAGATCGCATAACACCCTCAATCCAATGGCAAGTACCGCCATCTACTAGCCTGAGAGTCGGTCTATTCAAAATCTATATTCTGTTATAGTTTGGTGAATAGATCGCCAACCGCCTTCAATCCAATGACAAGTACAGACACCTACTTGCCAGAA
>NW_017007093.1:0-203 GCF_001483705.2 Eufriesea mexicana | reverse complement strand
TTATAGGTTTTGAGTAGACGTATTCTCTGGCAAGTAGATGGCTGTACTTGCCATTGGATTGAAAGCGTTAAGCGATCTACTCCCCAAGCTATAACAGGTTATAGATTTTGCATAGACCTATTCTCTGGCAAGTAGATGGTCGTACTTGCCATTGGAATGAAGGCGTTAGACGATCTATTCACTAAGATATTACCGGTTATAGG
>NW_017007092.1:0-203 GCF_001483705.2 Eufriesea mexicana | reverse complement strand
GAGCATAATAGAGGACAGTAGATCGCAGATGAACATAAAATCCTACTGCATAGCAGAAAAGTCCAAGCTACCCCGGAATAGCCTAACCCTACGTTGTACAGCCAAACGTAACTTATCTCAAACTTGCGTGCCGACACCTCCATTTCTGGCCTCCATAGAGATATGCAGAACGTACTAGAGCACAGAAGAGCGCAGGAATTCAA
>NW_017007091.1:0-203 GCF_001483705.2 Eufriesea mexicana | reverse complement strand
TTGACATTTTCGACTAATACAGTGGTGAGCTAACTTTCTTGCATAAATAAGGAGTACAGATGCATTTGAGTGCTGTAGCCATTGCAATGGTATGGAATGTGGCTGGAATGCTCAATTTTGTTGACATTTTCGACTAATATAGTGGTGAGCTAACTTTCTTGCATAAATAATTAGTACAGATGCTTTTCAGTGCTATAGCCATT
>NW_017007090.1:0-203 GCF_001483705.2 Eufriesea mexicana | reverse complement strand
TCTCTATCCATTAGTTATCGCTCCTGTCACAAATATCGCGTTCTGTATGGATAAAGAAAGAAAAGAACATTCGTATGGAGAAGAGAATTTTTAAAATTTAAAATATTTTCAATTTCTTACGGTGGAATTATGTTAACAGAATTTGTATAAATAGGCGAAAAATGGAATAACGTATCGTGGTATAATTTCGATGATCGAGTAAT
>NW_017007089.1:0-203 GCF_001483705.2 Eufriesea mexicana | reverse complement strand
CTGTCTGCATGGATGCATGTATGGATGGATGGATGGGTGGATGGATGTATGGATGGATGGATGAATGGATCGATGGACGGATGTACGGATCGATGGATGTATGGATGGTTGTATGTATGGGTGGATGGATGTATGGTAGCATGGGTGTATGGATGTGTGGATGTATGAATGTATGTGTGGATGGATGTATGGATGGGCGGTTG
>NW_017007088.1:0-203 GCF_001483705.2 Eufriesea mexicana | reverse complement strand
AACCTTACTCCTAACCATACTCCTGGCGTCAGCGGATATAAGCGGGGCGTGATAGCGCACAGAAAAGCGCAGAAGTCCATACAATAGCAGTGTGTAGCACAACAGTAAGAGCTATCGTAGCCTAACACAACGTAACCTACCATAACCAAGCGTAATCTATCTTAACCTAACGTGCGACGACCACCATTTCTATCCTCCCCAGA
>NW_017007087.1:0-203 GCF_001483705.2 Eufriesea mexicana | reverse complement strand
CCCCCGAAAGAAAATCAATCCCGTTAAAGAAAAATTCCCTCTACACGGATATACAGAACAAACTTAATCAAACAGGCTAATTTCGCAAATGGAAGCCAAGAAAGTCTATTAGGCAGCACGATTTCACACTCACTGACACGTTCGGCACTGTTATTCGAAAACGCATGCTCGAAACACCAAAAAAATAATCAGTCCCGTTAAAG
>NW_017007086.1:0-203 GCF_001483705.2 Eufriesea mexicana | reverse complement strand
ATCTTCCAGCCATACTCTATAGCATTGCAATGGCTCCAGCACTCCAATAGAATCTTTCCCCATTGTTAATGCAGGAAAAGAAGCTCACCACGATTTTAGTCGAAAATACCCAGAAAATCGTGTTTTTCAGCTAGATTCTGTGCCTTTGCTATAGCTATAGTACGCCAATAGAATATTTCATCCTTATTTATACAAGAAGGTTA
>NW_017007085.1:0-203 GCF_001483705.2 Eufriesea mexicana | reverse complement strand
ATGACATGATCTGACCTGGCGTGAACTGACCTGAACTGACCTGACCTGACCAGACATGATCTGTCCTGGCCTGTCCCTATCGGACCTGACCGGACCTGACATGACCTGACCTGAACTGACCTAACCAGACCTGAGCTGACCTGGGCTGACCTGATCTGACCTGACCTTACCTGACCTGACCTGTCCTGACTGATCTGACCTGA
>NW_017007084.1:0-203 GCF_001483705.2 Eufriesea mexicana | reverse complement strand
AGCATCTTTCCACCTTATTTATGCAAGAAAGTTAGCACACCACGATAATAGCCGAAAATGTCAATAAAATTAAGTTTTCTTGCCAGATTCAAGAGCATTGCAATGCCTGTATCATGCCAATAGTATCTTTCCTCCTTATTTATGCAAGAAACTTAGCTCACCACGGTATAGATCGATAATGTCAATAAGATTTAATTTTCCTG
>NW_017007083.1:0-203 GCF_001483705.2 Eufriesea mexicana | reverse complement strand
AGCCTATACCACGAAAGTCGAAGCAATGCAAACCTAACCCACGGTACCGTAACCTAAGCAAGCGTAGCCTGACTCAGCCTAACGTGCCAAGTCTACTCTTACTGGCCAGGACAGGGCCGAACGGAGTATAGCAGAGCAACATAGAACGTAGAAGGCCACCATATAGCATTGTATGGCGCAAAAGTCAAAGACATCATAACATA
>NW_017007082.1:0-203 GCF_001483705.2 Eufriesea mexicana | reverse complement strand
GACTCACGGACACCTAGAGCCCACCTAAAATCGAGTTAATCCGTAATAAATGATTGAAAATCCATAACCACGTTAAACGTCACACGCCCATTTTACGCGCCGTTCCATTCGCAACGAAGTTAGCCATCATGAGGGGGGCCCCCCCCTTCCCGGGCCGTACGGACCCGCGGAGGCCTGAACACGGAAAAGTCCCTAAAGGAACC
>NW_017007081.1:0-203 GCF_001483705.2 Eufriesea mexicana | reverse complement strand
CAGCACGTGAGCCAAGCACAGTACAGCAGAGCAATGTAGACCGCTGGAATCGACCGTACAGCATTGTATAGCACAAAAGGCACAGCTATCCTGACAAAACCTGACAAAACGTAGCATAGCCAAGCGTAACACAACTAGTAATAACGGGTCGAGAGCACTGCTTCTGGCGTCCACAGAGACAAGCAGACTGTGATAGCGCACAG
>NW_017007080.1:0-203 GCF_001483705.2 Eufriesea mexicana | reverse complement strand
GGCCTGCTATAGCCATAGCAATGCTGCAGAATCGGGCTGGAAAGTTCAATTTTATTGTCATTTACGACTTATATCGTGGTGAGCAAGCTTCCTTGCATAAGTATGGAGGAAAGATCCCTTTGGCGTGTTATAACCATTGCAATGATATGGAATGTGCCTGGCAATTTCGATTTTATAGACATTTTCAACTAATATCGTGGTGA
>NW_017007079.1:0-203 GCF_001483705.2 Eufriesea mexicana | reverse complement strand
ATTCTCTGGCAAGAACATGGCTGTACCTGCCATTGTGTTGCAGGCGATAGGCGATCTAATCACTAAGCTATGGCAGCTTATATGTCTTGAATATACTCATTCTCTGGCGAGTAGATGACTGTACATGCCACTGGATTGACGGCGTTAGGCGATCTATTCACCATGCTATAACAGGCTATAGATTTTGAATAGACCTTTTCTCT
>NW_017007078.1:0-203 GCF_001483705.2 Eufriesea mexicana | reverse complement strand
CGGCGGATTTCTGCACTCTGTTGTGCTCAAATATGTTCAGCTTGCATCTGGCAGGGACTGCAGAAGTGGTGTCCGCGCATTACGTAGAGTTAGGCTACGTATGGTTTGGTTAGGTTAGTTTGGGTTAGGTCAGGTTATCGTTGACATTTGTGGTGCACACTGCTTTTCGGTGGATTTCTACTCTCTACATTCCTGTGCTTTAC
>NW_017007077.1:0-203 GCF_001483705.2 Eufriesea mexicana | reverse complement strand
TCCATACATCCATGCTTACATTCATCCAAGCGTCCATAACGCAACTACGGCCACACATTCATACATCCATACATTCAAACGTCCAGACATTTATACATCCACCCTTCCATACAACCATCCGTCCATACATCCGTAAATCCACACATCCATCCATCCATGCACTCATCCATCCATATGTACATCCATACGTACGTCCATACATA
>NW_017007076.1:0-203 GCF_001483705.2 Eufriesea mexicana | reverse complement strand
ATAGTGGCATAGGCACGTAAGGTTGTGTTAGGTTACGTTTGGTTAGGTCTGGTTAGTTCAGGTGAGGGTATGTTTAGTCAGAGTGTCTTTGACATTTGTGCTATACGTCGCTATTCGGTCGATATCTGCGATCTGCGTTGCTCCACTAGCATCCGTTTGTCTCTGTGAAGGCTAGTAATGGTGGCCGTGGCACGTTTGGCTGA
>NW_017007075.1:0-203 GCF_001483705.2 Eufriesea mexicana | reverse complement strand
CATCCAGATTCTGCAGGACTGCAATGGCTGTAGCTCGCCAATAGAATCTATCCTCCTTACTTACGCAAGCAAGTTAACTCACCACGATATAAGTCGAAAATGTCAATGAAATTGAACTTTCCAGCCTGATTCTATAGCACTGCCACGGCTATAGCAGGTGAATTGTATCTTTGCTCCTTGTATATGCAAGAAAGTTAGCTCAC
>NW_017007074.1:0-203 GCF_001483705.2 Eufriesea mexicana | reverse complement strand
TAGGGAGGAAAGATTTGATTAGCGTGTTATGACCGTTGCAACGCCATAAAAACTGGCTGGAAAGTAAAATTTTATTGACATTTTCCATTAATATCGCGATGAGATAACTTTCTTGCATAAATAAGGAGGTATTATTCGAATGGCATACAATAGCGATTGCAATGCTATGTAATCTGTCTGCAACATCCATATTTATTAACATT
>NW_017007073.1:0-202 GCF_001483705.2 Eufriesea mexicana | reverse complement strand
AAAATTTAATTTTATTGACATTTTCCACTAATTTCGTGGTGAGATAACTTCCTTGCATAGGTAAGGATGCAAGATTCTATTGGCGTGCTATAGCCACTGCAATGCTGCAGAATCTGGCTGGGAAGTTCAATTTTGTTGGCATTTTGGGCTAATATCGTGGTGAGTTATCTTTCTCGCATAAGTAAGGAGAAAAGATTCTATT
>NW_017007072.1:0-202 GCF_001483705.2 Eufriesea mexicana | reverse complement strand
AGGTCAGGTCAGGTCAGGTCAGGTCAGATCAGGTCAGGTCAGGTCAGATCATTCAGGTAAGGTCAGTTCAGGCCAGGTCTGGCAAGGCCAGGTGAAGTCAGGTCAGGTCATGTAAGTACAGGTCAGGTCATGTCAGGCAAGGTCCGGTCTGGCAAGGTGAGGCCAGGCCAGGTCCGGTAGGGCCAGGTCAGGCCAGGAAAGG
>NW_017007071.1:0-203 GCF_001483705.2 Eufriesea mexicana | reverse complement strand
AGAAATCCATAGAAATGCGGTGTGCAGCACAAAGGTCATAACTATCCTATCCTATCCAATCGCAACCTAACATAGCAAAATTTATCCTAACACAACCGAAATTGCCGGGACCACTACTTCTGGCTTTCCAGGGCCGAGCAGGACCTGTTGAAGCAGAGTAGAGCCTGGAATCCGTAGAACCTCAGTGTACAGTGAAACAGTCA
>NW_017007070.1:0-203 GCF_001483705.2 Eufriesea mexicana | reverse complement strand
TTGTAATAGTTTACAATTAGTTTAGAATATTGCCGAAACGTGCTTCGTCGTAAAAAGCAGGCTACCCAGCGCGTGGACTGTCATAAGAAGTGGATGGTCCAACAGCTCAGCGCTCAAAGGGTTGAAAGATATTTATGTGGGATCTGGGGTTGCGGGGATATGCTAAAGTAACGTTGTTTTACTGCTTCTTAAAATACAATAAA
>NW_017007069.1:0-203 GCF_001483705.2 Eufriesea mexicana | reverse complement strand
AAACATAACAAATCGTGATATTACAATCGTAACCAAACTGAAACTAACGTGCCGCCGCAACTACTGCTGGCCTCACCAGAACCAAGCAGAATATATTAGAGGAGAGGTTGAGCGCAGAAATCCAGAGAATTGCGGTGTATGGCAGAAAAGCCAAAGGTAAGGGAATCTAACCCAAACTAACATAACCTGACCTGACATAGCCA
>NW_017007068.1:0-203 GCF_001483705.2 Eufriesea mexicana | reverse complement strand
TCTCGTCATGTTTGGTTGACATAGGTTACGTTTGGGCATGTTACGTCTGGATATGTTACCTTTAGCCATGTTAGGATGGGCTGCATGACTTTTATGCTTAACGCAACTATTCCATGAGTTTCTGTGATCTCTGTTTGGCCCCGCGGAGGCCAGGAGCAGTGGTCGCGGTGCGTCATGTTGGATTATGCTACGTTCGGTTTGTT
>NW_017007067.1:0-202 GCF_001483705.2 Eufriesea mexicana | reverse complement strand
AATGGCAATAGCACGCCAATAGAATCTTTCCTCCTTGTTTATGCAAGAAAGATAACTCACCACTATATTAGTCGGAAATGTCAATAAAATTGAATTTTCCAGCCATATTCTATAGCACTGCAATGGTTACAGCATGCCAATATAATCTTTCCTCCATGTTTATGAAAGAAAGTAAGCTCTCCACATTAGTCGAAAATGCCAA
>NW_017007066.1:0-202 GCF_001483705.2 Eufriesea mexicana | reverse complement strand
GTTACATATTTTGAATAGACTAATTCTCTGGCAAGTAGATGGCTGTATTTGCCATTGGATTGATGGCGTTAGGAGATCAATTCACCAAGCTATAACAGCTTATAACTTTCGATTAGACCAATTCCCTCGCAAGTAGGTAGCTGTACTTGCCATTGGATTGAAGGCGTTAGGCGATCTATTCACCGAGCTATAACAGATTTTA
>NW_017007065.1:0-202 GCF_001483705.2 Eufriesea mexicana | reverse complement strand
TTTCCTCCTTATTTATGCAAGGATGTCAGCTCACCGCGATAATAGTCGAAAATGTCAATGAAAATGTATTTTCCATCCAGATACTACAGCACTGCCATGGCTATAGCACGCCAATTGTATCCTTCCTCCTTATTTATAAAAGAATTTGAGCTCACCACGATATTTGCCGAAAATCTCATTAAAATTGAATTTAGCAGCCAGA
>NW_017007064.1:0-203 GCF_001483705.2 Eufriesea mexicana | reverse complement strand
TTACACTGGGGTGAGTGCTGGATCACTGACCTCCGAAGATAGTTCCCTCTAGAGGTTTAGAAACCAAATTTACGTTAAACCATGTGGTTTTAGATGAATTAACTGGCCATAGCTAGTAGTAATTAAGAACATTATCCTCAGCGATCCATATTAATCATAGCATTAGTCAACACACTAATACCTTGTGAAGATTACACTAGCGA
>NW_017007063.1:0-203 GCF_001483705.2 Eufriesea mexicana | reverse complement strand
AGCTGCTTTCTTACATAAAGAAGGTGGGAAGATACTATTGGCGTGCTATAGCCGTTGCAATGCAATGGAATCTGCATGGAAAGTTATATTTTATTGACATTTTAGGCTAATATCGCGGTGAGCAAACCTCCTTGCATAAGTAAGGAGGACGGATACTTTTGGCGTGTGATGGCCATTGCAGTGCCATAGAATCTGGCTGGAAG
>NW_017007062.1:0-202 GCF_001483705.2 Eufriesea mexicana | reverse complement strand
TATATGGGTGGTGGATGTATGGATGTATGGATGGATGGATTTATGGATGGATGGCTGTATGAACGTATGGATGTATATATGTATGGATGGATGGATGGACGTATGGGTATATGGATGTATGGATGAACGAATGTATGTATGTACGGATGTATGGATGTGCGGATATATATATGTATGGATGTATGGATGGGTGGATGTATGT
>NW_017007061.1:0-202 GCF_001483705.2 Eufriesea mexicana | reverse complement strand
AATATCGTGGTGAGCTAGCTTTCTTGCATAAATAAGGAGGAAAGATTCTATTGGCGTACTATACTCATTTCAAAGCTTTAGAATCTTCCCGGAAAATTCAATTTTATTGACATTTTCGAATAATACCGTGGTGAGCTAACTTTATTGCATAAATAAGGAAGAAAGATTCAATTGGCGTGCTATAGCCGTCGCAATGCTATAG
>NW_017007060.1:0-202 GCF_001483705.2 Eufriesea mexicana | reverse complement strand
ATGATTTATATTAGGTTTGGTTACGCAACGTTTAGTTAAGTTGGGACAGGATAGCTGTGATTCTTGTGCTAGGCACTGCTATAAGGTTTACTTCTGCGCTCTACGCTGCCCTAACATGCTCTGCTTGTCTATGGGGGGTGGGGGGGTAGCAGCGGTGGTCTCTGCACGATAGTTTGAGATACGTTACGTTAGGCTTGGCTGA
>NW_017007059.1:0-202 GCF_001483705.2 Eufriesea mexicana | reverse complement strand
TGCCGCTCTCATTTCCGTTCCACTCGAGGATCGAAACGGTGCACGGAGATAGGTGCGAGTCGGTAACTCGCGAGGAAAGAAACGACCAAGACCAAGCGAGCAAGAGATAGAGAGAGAGAGAGAGCGAGAGAGGAGAGATGAAGAAGTGGCGATTGGAAGAAACGAGGCAGTGCATAGAGGAGAAAAGACAGAGAGAGAGAGG
>NW_017007058.1:0-202 GCF_001483705.2 Eufriesea mexicana | reverse complement strand
GGAGCTTTATAGAGCGCTGAAATCCACCTAATAGTAGACTATGGGACTAAAGTCATGGATATCTCCTAACCGAACCAAGCTTAGCATAACTACACGAAACCCAACTCCAGCTCACATGCCGGAACCACTACCACTGGCATCCCCAGAGAGGAACAGGGTATAGTAGAGTAATTTTGGACGTATAAACTCAACGAACAGCCGT
>NW_017007057.1:0-202 GCF_001483705.2 Eufriesea mexicana | reverse complement strand
TTTCGAATAATATCGTGGCGAGCTAACTTTCTTGGATAAATAATGAGGAAAGAATCTTTTGGCGTGCTACAGCCATTGCAATGCAGTAGCATGCGGCTCGAAAATTCAATTTCATTGACATTTTCGCCTAATATCGTGTTGAGCTAACTTTCTTGCATAAATAAGGAGGTAGAATTCTATTGGCGTGCTATAGCCATTGCAA
>NW_017007056.1:0-202 GCF_001483705.2 Eufriesea mexicana | reverse complement strand
TATGAACTTATCACGCGTCGATTTAATATTACGTGATTAGTTTTATATTTTTACGGATCGCGAATACAAGTTAAAATAAATTATTAAAGCAAAACACGAGTATATACGACATGGTTATGAACATAATCGTTAACAATTTAAGAGTGGAAATAATACAGGCTAAAATTTCCATTTTCGAGGCTCAAATGGCCAAAGATATTGT
>NW_017007055.1:0-202 GCF_001483705.2 Eufriesea mexicana | reverse complement strand
AGGCACGTCAGAGCTATGTTGCGTTCGGTTAGGTTGGGTTAATCTATGTTTAGTTAGGGTACCTTTGAATTTCGTGCTATACACTGTTATTCGGCGGCTTCTTGTGGTCTACCCTGCTTTATTACATTCTGCATGTCTCTGTGGAGGCCAGCAGCAGTTGTCGCGACACGTTATGCTATGGTACGCTACGTTTGGTTACGTT
>NW_017007054.1:0-202 GCF_001483705.2 Eufriesea mexicana | reverse complement strand
AAGCGTATTAGACCAGAGTAGACCGCATGAATCCACCGAATAACAGTGCATGGCGCAAAAGTTCAAGTAGCTTATGCCGACCCAGCCATTCGTAACGTTCATAACGGATCCAAACCCAACCTATGATGACGAGACCACAATTTCTGGCCTACTCCGAGGAAGGCGGTATGTTCTAGAGCACGGTAGTGCGCAGAAATCCACC
>NW_017007053.1:0-202 GCF_001483705.2 Eufriesea mexicana | reverse complement strand
TTGCAGTGTATAGCACAAGAGTCGAACGAATCCTGACCAAACAATGCCTAACTTAACCCATCCAAACGCAGCGCAACCCATCATAACGTGACGAGACCTATATTGCTGCCATCCCAGTGGCAAGCAGTGCATGTCAGGACATATTGGAGCGGAGAAATCCACCGAGTAGCGGCGAACGCCACAAAAGTCTAAGCTATTATAT
>NW_017007052.1:0-202 GCF_001483705.2 Eufriesea mexicana | reverse complement strand
GAAAACCATAAACCAAATCCCGATAATTTCTGAAAAACCCCGTAAAACACTGGATACGAAATGATTTCGAGTAGCGTATCTCCTAGAAGCACCAGATGAATTTCGAGTCAACATTGATATTTCCAGCTAATCCTCATACGAAAGATAAGTTTCCACTTTCAGCTAAGCCCTCGGCAACGATCAGACAGACCTCGTAAACCTC
>NW_017007051.1:0-202 GCF_001483705.2 Eufriesea mexicana | reverse complement strand
AGCCAAGCAGAAGATATTAGAGTGCATTAGGGCGCAGAAGTCTACTGCACAGCATTGAATGGCGCAAAAGTCTAAGCTGTTCTCTCCTAACGGAACCATACCTGTCAAATGCAAACGTAGCCTAAGAAAACCCTACGCCTAGCTCAACCTAACGAGCCACGGCCACCATTTCTAGCCTCCATTGAGTCGAGCATAGTATAGT
>NW_017007050.1:0-202 GCF_001483705.2 Eufriesea mexicana | reverse complement strand
TTGTCAAGCTAAGCATGTTGTAGCACAGCAGATCGCAGAATTCTGCCGAAAAGCAGAGAAAAGTACAGAAAGCAAGGGTACCATGACCAAACCTAACCTAACCTTACCTATCCTAACCAAACGTAACATAACTTAGGCCAGCGTGCCGCGATCACCGATGCTGGCGTCCCCAGAGATAGGCAGAATATGATAGAGTAGAGCA
>NW_017007049.1:0-202 GCF_001483705.2 Eufriesea mexicana | reverse complement strand
ATAGCACAAAAGTCAAAGCATTCCTATCATAGCCGAACCAAACGTGGCATAATCAAACGTATTATTAATCAACATAGTGTGGCGAGACTGCCATTGCTGGCCTCACCAGAGCCAAGCAGATTATGCTAGAGCACAGTCCAGCGCAGTAATCCACCGCATTGCAGTGTGTGGCACAAAAGTCAAAGCAATGCAAACCTAACCC
>NW_017007048.1:0-202 GCF_001483705.2 Eufriesea mexicana | reverse complement strand
AGCCATCTACTTGCCAGTGAATAGGTCGATTCAAAATCTATAACCTGTTAATAGCATGGTGAAAAGATAGCCTATCCCCTTCAATCCAATGGAAAGTACATCCATCTACTTGCCAGAGAATATTTCTATTCAAAATCTGAAACCAGTTACAGCTTGGTGAATAGATCGCCTAACGCCTTCAATCCAATGGCAAGTACAGCCA
>NW_017007047.1:0-202 GCF_001483705.2 Eufriesea mexicana | reverse complement strand
CTGATATCTTGGTGAACTATGTTTCTTGCACAAATGCGGGTAAGATATAATATTGGCGTGCTACAGCCATTGCACTGCTATAGAATCTTGCTGGAAAATACGTTTTTGTTGACATTTTCGACTGATACCTTGGTGAATCATGATTCATGCATAAATAAGTGTGAAATATGCTATTGGCTTGCTATAGCCATGGCAATGCTAT
>NW_017007046.1:0-202 GCF_001483705.2 Eufriesea mexicana | reverse complement strand
GTTCGATTGCGGCAAACGAGTAGCGTCCTTGGGAAGCTGAGGATTATTTAAAGAGGTGCAAAGACGAATCCTGTTCCGTGCACATGTCACTTGGTTTCCGTAGTTTTGTACGATTCGACGGGGATTTCGATCTGTAAGAAAGAACTCGCGAGAACCTGGTACAAAGTACGAGAGACGACTTCGATGACGTTTCGCGAAAATC
>NW_017007045.1:0-202 GCF_001483705.2 Eufriesea mexicana | reverse complement strand
TATAGATTTTGAATAGACCAATTCTCTGGCAAGTAGATGGCGGTATTTGCCATTGCCTGAAGAAGTTGTGCGACCTATTCACCATGCTATAACAGATTATATATTTTGAATAGACCTATCCTCTGGCATGTGAATGGCAGTACTTGCCATTGGATTGATGGCGTTGGGCGATCTATTCACCAAGCTATAACAGGTTATATAT
>NW_017007044.1:0-202 GCF_001483705.2 Eufriesea mexicana | reverse complement strand
GGATGTGCGGACGGACGGACGTATGGATGGATGGCTGTATTGATGGATGGGTGTATGGATGGAGGAATGTATGAATGAAAGTATGGATGTACATTTGGATGTATGTATGGATGTATGTATGGATGTATGTGTTGATGTGTGTATGGACGTATGTATGGATGTATGTAAGGATGAATGTATGGATGTATGTGTGTATGTATGT